>NC_028360.1:18945784-18947794 GCF_000741045.1 Vigna radiata var. radiata | reverse complement strand
TGTTAGTTAGTTGTAAAGAGGCTTGGGATGTGTTGATGAGTGCATGGGAAAATGTGATGGATTGTGCAGTGTGGAGTAGTAGTTATGCATTCGATAAAGAGACTGCCACGACAAAACAGTTTATCGCATCTACAGATGTTGAGGGAAATCAATTTCGACACAGATTCAAAAACTAAAATGGCATATGCCTGTGTCCTCTCCTATTCAAGACTAATAGCATAAATAAATCCGAAGAAGATTATTCCTATCAATTAGACGTCGAACGTCTACCACGCACATGCCTCTGTCCTCTCCTAGTCGGGGAATATTCGTCAATGCCATCATTAGCTTCTTGAAGCAATTCCACCGTCATCTGATGTGCAACTGTACCTTCGGNCACATGACGACACGATATCATCGCCTGTAACTTTCTCGCCATTCGCCTAAACCTAGCCTGCATTATATTTATATACAAAAATTAAATAAACATGGTTAAGTAAAATTCAAAACATAAGCAATGATAAATAACATACCAAGGCATCAGATGGTGAAGGTGGAGAGGATCTACGATGACGTCGTGCCTCCTGTGGAACATCGGGGTGCTGTGTAGGCGCAAGAGCCGGTCTCGCATAAGCTGGAGCAGCAATAATATAGGGATGTGAAACCCTCCTAAACCACTGTATGTATCCATCGACACATTCAGAAGGGTATGATGTCTGTCTCACATTCCTAATAACGTGATCTGTGAAGTGCAACCACGCAAAATCAACAGCGACTACATCTGCATCTGCAATGACAGTGGGTGGTCGTGGAATCTCCTAGTAAAATCCAAACTGCCTCATCACACGCTCAGGCAAATGACGGGAAAGGGTGTCACTAATCCGAATCCATCCAGAATACATACAAATTCCGAATAATGGACGGATGCCCCGATGTCCCTCGTATGGATGCCATAGAACTCCACCATATGTCAGGCCATCCAATTGCGACCGGATTTCTGCAAGAGTCGAACTCTGCCGAAGGCTCTGCCACCTAGTCGCACGTGGTGTGGTGTCATCATAAGAAGACACCAACCGCCTCCTTCCCATGCTAGGGAAATGCTCGTATATCCAACTCTAAAAATGCAATTATTCAATTAAATATTTTCTATCTTTGAACATGGAGATAAGTACAACAAATAAATGTGCAAGGTTTATGTTTGTACCTGGAAAAGAGTCAGATATCCAGCCATCTGCTTCGTGGAAGCTAGACTGGCATCCCCAAGCTGCTCGTACAAATGGGCAAGTGCAGCAACGCCCCAAGCATATCTGCCACACGCGTGTATGTCTCTAAATAATAGTAGGTAAGACACGCGTATAGAACTAGCACTTTTATTTGCAAAAATGGTGCATCCTACTATATGCAACAGATATGCTCTGGCAGCATAGTCCCAATCCTGCGACTGACACCTTTGAACATATATGTCTCTCAGCCAGCTGAGTCTGACTTTCGTACCACGTGCATCCTCCATCTCAGCACCAGCTGTGCCACCGTCAACGCCAAGCAGGTCTACGAGGGCTGTACGAGCCTCCTCAAACTCCAACTCCTCCAAATCGCATAACTGTCCCATCACCGGGAGATGAAGTAAAGTGGAAACGTCATCAAGAGTGATCGTCATCTCCCCTACCGGGAGATGGAAACTGCTCGTCTCAAAGTGCCATCTCTCTATGAATCCGAGCAATAAGCCCTTATCAACGTAATCGTAGCAGATCTGTGTGAGAGGCATCAAATAGGAATTCAACACAATGTGTTGAATTCCCTCAGCGCACGGTCCTAACTTATTAACTTTTATACCATGGGAGATCAATTTCAACATCTGTCCTCGATCCTACACAACAATATTTAACATCAATTGTATTTGAAAAAAAATTAAAATTAAAATTTAAGTTATGCACTCACCCGGCCCTGTGAAATACTATAAGCAACATGCTGAACATAGTGCGTCAGCAAAGAAGCATCACGTGGACCTCTAGGAAATCCACCGACATCATC
>NC_028360.1:18940822-18942598 GCF_000741045.1 Vigna radiata var. radiata | reverse complement strand
GGGGGTAGAGGTTGGGGGGGTTGCAACCGGGGGTACAGGGAGTAACTCCCCATGGATGGTTTTGTAAGAACTAGTGGATTGACTAGTCATTCCTCTACAGTGCTGAAAAAATAAACCAAAAAATATTATATTTGATTAATAAAACAAATAACCATTAATTGCAAAAGAAAATATAACATTAAAATTAATTTCATAAATTATCAACTCCAGATTCTTTATTTGGCTTTTTATACCATTCTTATATTGTACTTTTAAAATGTATTAATTGATGTTTTAAAATATCAAAATCAATATAGTACTTTTAGAAACACGACATAGAAACAACATCAACAATAGAATTTCCAGAAAATCTAGGGACATATTGTCCCATCTCCTAAATTTGTATAATACCTAAACTCGTAAGCGTAGGTGTATATAAATACATCATTATTGAGTAGCATCCATTTTACATGCAAAGAAATAGATGAGATCATGCTTCCAAATGCTCCACGTCATGAAATAATAGCTTATTTCAGAAATGTGAAGAACTTTAACATCATATTGTCCCAAAAATTATAAAACTTAACATCATTATCTTTTTAACCTAACAAGGCGACACTATGACTATAATCTTGAAATTATGATATATTTTTTCAACATTAGCAGCATAATCTTACAGTTGCGGCTTATTTGTGTTTTCTTCCTTTCACACACTCCAACATATAATTTCAATATGCAAATCTATAAATTCTTGAATTCGAAATTGAGTAAATCTAAAATGTAAATTTTAAAATTTTAAATGTATAATCTAAAATATAACTTTTTATTTTATATTTCAGAATGTATAATTTAAAATGTTCTTTTTATCTTGAACATATAATTCAAAATACCAAAGTTATATTTTAGATTATATAATTAAAAATATATTTATATTCAAAATTTTATAATCTAATATGTATTTGGTACTTACACCTTTTGTTCCTTTTTCAAAAAGAGAGCAAAGAATTTTAAACTTTATCATTAAATATATGTTCAGATCAGCGGTTAAAATCATATTGAAAACATTCAAATGTGTTAAATTTATATTGATTTAATGCAATGACATATCATAATCAAAAGTTTTTGGAATGACCAACATAATATATTCAAAATTTATATATTTAATATTTGCCATTATTATAATAAAAATACATATTTTAGTATTAAAATATGCTTTTCCTTAAAAAAAATTAGTTATGAAGTTATATTTAACATTAACCCTATTTTAAACTAGTTTTTTTTTTTTTTAATTTCATCCTTTCCACTCATTTCATATTTATATTACAAATAATTAATATAAAATTCCTTACGTGCAATTTTTTGAATTTGAAAAAAAGATTCCTGTATATAATGTTAGAATTGGATTATTAATAGCATGTTTAAAAATATGCGAAGAAGTTAAATTTATCTTATTTTTATCACAAATGTTTATCTAATTGTTTCTATTTAAAAAATTTAAGGAATTGAATAAGTTAAATGATTAATCTTCTTCTCCATGTTAGGAGACTTCAAAGCATAAGAAAAAAAAAACTGAGAAAAACAAATTAAATTCGTGTTTATTTGGGCTTTCATGATAGAAATGGAGTTTCAAAATTAATATAAATAATGTACTTAGCCAATAATTCCAAACAGTAGAATTTGTGACATCCCATAAATTATATGGTACAATATAATATAACAGGATATTATCATTATAATATGACAGAGCAGTATGAACATGTACATAGAAACTCTAATCAGTACAGTCATCCAAAATGA
>NC_028360.1:18757831-18939412 GCF_000741045.1 Vigna radiata var. radiata | reverse complement strand
CTGTTTTGACACTTCTCACAAGTCACTTTTGACTTAACTAAACCATTCTAAGAGCCTAATTCGACCTTTAACCCATAATTCTCGAAATCACCCTCTCACTTCCTCTAAGACGACCTAAGGACAACATAATCCACCTAACTTGACCTCTATTAACATGTATAACAGTTTTCATCTCTTCTAATACTCAATCCAGTACCCTACCTTATACAGTTCACTTCATATGCATCCATTCACAACTTTATACATTTTAGAAAACATAGGATCTCATACTCTCATACACAAAATCATTTAATTTCAGCTCAAACACAATACTCCACAATATACAACCTACACATGCATTATTTTACAACATCCACAGGCCACAATTCATGCATATAAATCACACAACACAGAATCATAACCTAGCTTCCCTTACCTCTAACCAAATAGTCGAGTTCACAGGAACTCCTAAACGCTTAAGTGCACCTCAAGGAAAACTAGAATCACCTGCAGATTGTAATTTGGTGATGNAAAATAGTTCTTAAACTTCAAGTGGGTCAAGAATTTGAGGAAAGAGCTGTGAGACATGCAAGAACAGAAACCTTGCATGCTCACAGTCCATAGAGCACGGAGAAAAGGGAAAATGCTTACCGGGAGAAGAACACCAAAATTGATCGGTGAAAACCGAAGTTCTCGACGCCCATAGCACTTATACGCCACCTGATTGAGGAAGAATGGATTCAGTGTTGAGGAAAAGAGGAGAGAAGGTGGAGAAGAAGAAGAAGCTTGAGTAGATGAAACTGTTGTTCAAAGAATGGGCTGAAGCTTGAACATAGATTTTATAAAATCTCATTTTATTAATAAAACTTGGCCCTATAATCTGGCGACACATATTCACTTACAAGTCTACTATTTTTCAGTCTTTACAGAATTTACTATGATAAAATATCCAATACAAGAAAATATTAAATTAATTTTCAAATACATAAAATTAAAAAAAATTTCCTTTATTTATATATTAATTTTTCTTTGTATAAAAAACAATAGAGCTCTAAGAAGCTCAGCCAATGTTGGGCTACTAGATCGTATTTCAATTGAAAAACAATTGTAATGAGCTCGAAGCATGGGAACATTAGTTAAACTTCCCTCAAAACCATTATAAAGTATATTTTTCAATATTAATATATTCAAATCATGTTAAACTTTAAAAGAAAAGATATATTCAGAAGTGCGTAGGTATAAAGCATTATTCAAATAAAGTTGAAGATTTTGAAAAAGTGTAGTATAATTGGATTGGAGCATGACGATGACATCATCAAATAGGTTGTCATTTTAGAAAGAATTACAGATAATATTTTAACATTATTTATGTATTATTTTAATTCAAAATTATTCAATAAACAATCATAATAATTATAAATATCAAAACTAATTACAAAATAATAAGTAAATAATATTATAATGTTGTAAAAAGATGTTTTTTTTTAGAAAAAACTCCATTATTAAGGGTTAGTTGAATGATAAAGTATCTTTGTCACTAAATGTATCTCCCAACTGCCACAGTGCAATTTTGTTTTATTTTATTTATTGATATGTTGGCTGTGTTGGAGTTAATTAATTTTATGACGATAAAGACCTCAACTCAAATCTATCTTTACCTCTTTATCCAATAAACAACAAAGGAGTCAGCATCGAATATTAAAAAAGAGCATTTAAAACAACTTTAATTTTGATACCCGAAAAACTAAAAATCAAAACAAAAAGCAGCCCTAACATAATAGTGTCAAATCTGGACATTGATAGGGTTGGTCATTCATTCATTATCATCACTGCTTCTATTATTTATCTTTCAAATACCAATAAATATCCAACTTTGTTTTTGCTTCTCTCTCTTTCAACATTATAAAAAACAAAAATTCATTATTTCACGTTGATAAGGGAAATTGTTGGACACTTGATAGATATGTCTTCATATTTTTCAAGCTTTGCTACAAAAATCCCACGTATGGGGAAGGGGTACCATGATGTCTTCACAATGACCAAGACCAAGCATGCAGTGAAGCAACCAGTTTCATGCTCCAACTATAAAGTGCCCAATAACCTCTCAACGCAGCACATTGGTTTTCTGTCAAAATTTCCTGTCATGGAGGAGGAGCAGCAGAAAAGGTTGGATGTTTTGCCTGAGTTATCAGAGGATTATTCCAAGGAATTGGAGGTGGCTGTTAGAGCAGTGCAGATGGCGTGTTCCCTCTGCCAGAGAGTGCAGGACACTATAATTTCCAACACTGGGTCTGTCACCAATCATCGTCAGGTGCAGTCCAAGGATGATAATTCTCCGGTTACAGTAGCAGGTGAATGCCGTTTATTCAACTCAGTATTTTGGTAAAGCTTTTGCTTCTGATGCCTCTTTGTTTATGCTATAAATTCACTGTTGCTGGGGCTAGTTTTTCAGTATGCCTGTTTTCCCAAATCAAGATCTTTTCTAAATAAATTTGGTTTAACTCATTTTGCCACCTGGTTTTCTGCATTGGATGCTATGCTATCTGGCAATAACTTTGAGGTAATTATGGCACTTCTAAGGTTATTATACGAATTAAGAAGCATTTAAGAAATGTAAGATGTAAATGTGTGGTTTTGTCTGTGAAATATTAATTAAAGAAAATTGAAAATCATCAATAGTTTTGAATTAAAAAAACAATAAAGAGAGACTAAAATATTAGTGGTTTTAGAAAGTAATAGCATACTAGCAGGCAGGTAAATCTAAGATACTAACTTTAGTCAATATATATGTTTGAAATATAGTTTATGTCTGTTGAATAGCTAATTTGTGAGGAGACTTCACATTGCGGCTTTGCCAAGTTGTGTGCAAATCCATTCAAATTATGACAAGTGGCTTGTTCTTTGGTTCTTAAACGCCAAAAGGGACCAATGCAAAAACCTTGCCTCAGTTGTCTGATAGGCGAGGACATAACCAGATCAATACTTATTTTCAAAACTGATTTTAAGTCAAGACAAAGTCATTGGTGTGGAAAGTGACATTTGAATTTGGAGGCTTCATGGATTTTCTAAGATTCACGCTTCTAATGCAGGGAAACAGTATGGTTGGTGAAAACAAAGTGCCTTTCAAACTATGAAATATAATACTGCTAACAAAAGGATATAAGATTGGATAGAACCTCAGTAGTACTCTTTATTACAGAAAGTGGTTTTCAATAAGAAGGAGACAGGGGGCATAAGTGCAAGTTCATGTCTTGGCTTTATCAGCTGGTTGAACTTCCATATGATTTATCTTTTCCAGGAGATATAAGCCTAGTTAAATAATCTTTTACGATCACAATTTTTCCCATATTTGATGTAATTTCCAGGTCGAATGCCGTATGATTCAATTTTGGTTTATATTCTGCAATATTTACACGGTTATTTCTGTAACCTCATCTAGTTCTACAAGCAAATCACTTTTTGACTGAACTGTATTGTACACAGTACACCTGATACATATCAATATATTATTTTTCCTCAATTTTGGTTTAATCAGTTCAGATTCATGGGATATTTGGTTTTCCTTATGTTGCTTACTGCTCCCCTTCATCTTATCTAAAAGATACTCTTTTTCCTTTTGTTAACAAAATTCTATTAGAACAAAATAGTGAATACAAAAAAGATGAGGATGGGATAGTTTGAAGTTTTTAGCAGAATAGACCTCTGTAATCCCTTTAGAAGTCAAGGGGATTCTTGGAACGTCCATATACTGAATCAGCTTGTAGAGGCTGTAAGCTTTGCTCCAATAAACACCTTGTTTGGTTACTTTTTAAAGTGTTCTAGTAAACACTTTGGAACCAGCAGTCTGCTTTAGAAAGAGTGCAGGTTTTCTAAAAGACTGATAATTTGTTCTCTATTGGAAAAATTGAGACAAGTTTTCAATTTACTGGTTAGACCTTTGTCTTTGTTCCTTTCACATTTCCAAATGGGAAATATATTTAATTAGTCACGAATTCATTATTTTCATATTAAAGGTCATCACATTACATGTTCTTTTTTCTCTCTGTAAAGATCCAATGTATGTAATCATAGTCACAATGGNAAAAGTAAAGATCTATATTAATTCATGTTGTGTCTTTCGTTATATTTCTCTGTAATTT
Source organism: Vigna radiata var. radiata (assembly GCF_000741045.1). Lineage (NCBI taxonomy): Eukaryota > Viridiplantae > Streptophyta > Magnoliopsida > Fabales > Fabaceae > Vigna > Vigna radiata. Next base: position 18,935,294 of record NC_028360.1, on the reverse strand, counting down.
TTGTATAGTGATGGTTGAAGCTTGTTTTGTATAGTTTTTTTAGTAAATACAACTTTTCAAGTATGATTGATACATTCGTACCAACAAACACGTTTCAATTGTACCCTTAAACAGATTGGAGTGTTCAAGCAATTGTCAGCTGGATGTTGTCAGAATGTTTAGGGANTCAAAATGTCTCGATTGTTGCTGAAGAAGATGTTCAAAGTCTGTCCAAAGCTAATTCATCTGAACTGTTAGAAGCTGTGGTTGAAACTGTGAACCAGTGTCTAGCTGAAGCACCTCGTTTTGGAGTTCAGGAGCCAAAATGTGGTCTTTCAACTTCAGATGTTCTTGAAATCATTGGTCGCTGTAGCTCAACGGGGGGACCCACTGGAAGATTTTGGGTACTGGATCCTGTTGATGGTACATTGGGTTTTGTACGTGGAGATCAATATGCTGTAGCTCTAGCACTCATAGAGGATGGAGAAGTGAAGCTTGGTGTTCTTGGATGTCCTAACTACCCAATGAGGAAGGAATGGTTAAGTTATCATCACCGCTATCATAGGATTATATCCAAGTTGACTCCTCCAACAGCTGAAACTTGGAACAAAGGTTGTGTACTATATGCTAAAAGGGGTAGTGGGAAGGCTTGGATGCAACCGCTGATCCATGTCAATAAGATGTTTGTGTGGCCAAACCATGCAAAACAAGTTTCTGTCTCTCCCATTGACAATCCTGCACTTGCCACCTTCTGTGAACCAGTTGAGAAGGCCAATTCAAGCCATTCTTTTACTGCAGGGCTGGCTCACACTATTGGACTCAGGTGCGTTTCTTTTTCATTCCATCTCCTATTTACACTCCCTTGGTATACCATAATAGATTTACAGAAAGAATGAATTGTTACAAGAGAGTTTGTATATAAAGGGAGACAAGTCCAAGTTCCCAACTGTTATCTAAGGAATTCTAAATACTAAACTGAATATCAGAAAACTGTTTTTTATTACTATTGTTATTACCCAGCATAGAGATATATTAACATGGAACTATGCTTTTGTTATTTTTCAAGTATCCTAGTTAAATCAGTACTGGAAGCATATTAAAACTTAAGATTCTTGACTAAGGTCAAATCATCCTGTTATTGTAGGCTTTTATTAACTTTGATGGAAAGCAGAATTTGTAATGAGTGGTTACATATTCCTTACTTAAAGAACTAGTTACATTAACAATTATCTCGATGAAATGGAAGATTTTACATGGCTCTAACTTATAAGATATCACTTTTCTATCACGTGTGCAGGAAACAACCGTTGAGGGTATACAGCATGGTAAAGTATGCAGCAATAGCTCGTGGGGATGCTGAGGTTTTCATGAAGTTTGCAAGGGCTGGTTACAAGGAGAAAATATGGGATCATGCTGCAGGTGTTATCATCATACATGAAGCAGGTGGGATGGTAACAGATGCAGGAGGACTTCCCCTAGACTTCTCAAAAGGCTTATATTTAGAAGGCCTTGATCGTGGCATAGTTGCTTGTTCTGGAGCCACACTACATGCAAAGATCATTGATGCAGTTGATGCTAGCTGGGGCTCTTCTGGCCTCTGAGGCTGCTTCAATTAACTTACATACGTATACACTGAAAATAATGTTAATAATGATCCATCTTTTCTTTTTCTGTTCTACATTACATCTTACAAATCTCCATGCTTCACCATCAGTTATTTTTTATGTATTGCTAACAACTTACGAGCTTCTTAGCTCACAATTCTATTGTTTGGCATTGTAATAACGCTAAACTGTCATAATATTTCATCATCCTGAATGCCATGTACTGAAAATGATTCTTCTTGAGAAGTGTTCATGGACTTATATGCTATACAATCATTTAACTTCTGGTAGCATTCATGTTATTTGACATTATAAATATCAGACAGAAAATAAATAGATGATTTACTTATCTTGGTTGTATATGTCACTTTGTCCCCGAGCAAAAGTGCAGGAGCACATGAACACATTAAACTGGTCTGCTCGGTGATTCAATTAATTTTGAATACATATATTTGGAACTGCCACTGACATTTCTATCTAAGGCATTCACCGAATGGTAACTTATTAACCAGAAATAGAATGCATTTTACGGTTAATTTCATTCTATTTTTCACAGGTACACGTTCTAGTACGACTTCACATCTCATCAATGTGAATAGTGCTCTGATATCAATTTGATTTCGTGGGTGTTTGGATATGTGTTTGTAAAATTCGTTTTGAATCTACGTGGATTGATTCTAAATAAACTGACTTTTGTGTATATATTAAATATTAGAAAATTGATTTTACACAATGTTGTCGAAAATTTGGAATCAAACTTGATTTTCGATATGTAATTACCAAAATTTACTTCTGACTTAAAACAAATAACATCGCTCAAGCTAGTGTTAATAAAATCGACTTTTAGTAAGTCAGATAAAATTTGAGTCTTAAACTTCATCAGTAAAAAGCATCGTGTTTAGCCCATTTTATATGAGAAATTTTACTGTAAAATTGAAACTGGAGATGAACAATATACATTGAGAAAAACTTATAAAATTATTAAGGTTTTGAGTTGTAGTGTCAAAATTTTCAAATCTCACGTTAAATAAAATTAATATATGAAAAATATATAAAAGAAATAACTCAATATTTTATTTAAAGTTAAAGATTGCATCAAATTTGCTCTATCAATCGATGTTAAAGAAACAATAACGAGTCTGTCTGGTTAGATATGTCAGTATTATCCAAACACACCTTGCCGTATTAATTTATTGGCAGTGGTGACAGATACGCTGCAGAGGAAACGCGTATTGGTCACATTGATATGTTTGCAAGATCAACTCGTGTAGTTAATGAAATCACTTTCTTACGACTTTTCTTCTTCACAAATTGGTTCCAGAAGTCAGAAACTTCATTTATTACATTGAATTTGATTTTGGTACCACAATTTCTGACTTGCTTAGATCTTATCTGAGGAAACCAGCTTCGTCTTGATCTGTGAAAAACACATGGACAAATGAACATAATGTTACTAGAATCGAACTGAGAAAAAAATATAGAATTTAGTATAATTCTCCAAACATGTTTAATTTGATCGAAGTTTAAAGTCATAAAAAGAATCTTTGATATGCCCGACCTTGTTGAACATGGGCCCACATAATGTTCAACTTGTTAAGTGGGATAAGGCAAGTTTATTTCAACAATCACACCGTCCATTGTGGCAAGTGCTTGGTTCCATCATGCACCTATGTAGGGATGAGACAATCACTCAATTCTTGAAAGGAACCATTTTTCTTTCTCTTCTTTCACCCTTTTGCATGACACCTATTGCAGGGTAAGTTATTATTACATTTAATTAGTGAAAAAAAATACTATTAATAAAAAGGTTAAATTAATTAATCAGTGTAAAAGCTGAACAAAATTTTCTTAATTTTAGTTTTGAAGTGAAGTCGTGAATAAAATGGTGGTTTTTATACGTAAAGTATGTGGATATAGCAACTGTCCCATAACTGAATGTCTTCAAAAGGATGGACAGAAAATAATCATATATAGTTTCAACTATGAAATGAAAGAATCAAACTTGTACTCCTTCGATGGTTAGAACGAAATTGGAAACTCATTCGAAAACCTTTTAAAATATGTGTAATTAATATTCTTTCAAACGTGCATGCATTCTTCTATGTCTGGCCACTGGGGTCCCAGCAGAATGAGAAAACTGTCATGAGTTTTTCTTTTAATTTTTTAGATTATTTTTGTTGAAAAAACATCCAATGGGATACACATTTCTCACCTTATACACTCATTCAAAGACGAACTCATTTCATTTCAGACTCTAGTAAAATAATTTCAGTTACAAAAACATCTTTATAAAATTTCAATACAATCGCATTCTTTCATAGGATACAGTCTGTGTTTAAACTTGGAAAAGATAACTACATTAATTTATACAAATACAATGAAGATCATAATTTTCTTTATACATCTATTAGTTCTAATGTCTAACAAACATAATTTTATAAATTGTATTTAAAAAATAAGATTTATATACAAATATATATAATTTTAATCGATATGAAACTTTCTATAACAATATTAATTAAATATTGAGAGCATGTATATATTTACATCAATTAAATATTTCTTAATATTTAACATAATTTTAAAGGTGTAGAGGTTTTTGCGTTGGTATGTTGCATCTTTGAAAGAGGAAAGTTTGAAATTTGTAAGCACAAAATGTATGTGTCGACGGAATAGGAGGCAAAAAGCCACTTGGCTATCAATATGAATGAATTATTAAGATGGATTTCGAACCAAGCCATGAAATGTATGTATGTAAAGGGGTTGTTGCGATGTATAATTGAGGATTTCTTGTATTACTTAACTTTAATTCAAATATTAATGAACATGTACTTTCTTTTCTAACCTATCGGTCACATTAATTAATTTTCAACGATAAAAACCTATATATCACTCACTCCAATATCATTAATTAAACACAATATAAATACACGCATATTTTAGTTTAAGTTCTAAAATATAAATTTTAAAAGATCGATTTAAACTGATTAAAAATGTTTTTTTTTTTTGTTTAAATTTGGTTGGGTTTAAATATTTTTGGATGAGATTTATAAATCGACGAGATTTCGAATACAAGAAGGAAACGTACTATATAAACAAACGGTGTATCACAAAGCAATAAGGGTCTGATTGCGAAATCGCACTTGTCGAGGGATGAACGAGTAATAACTGACAGATAATGAGATAAATTTACGTGATACCAAACTCTCAAATCTCATCCCATAAAATAACCTTCAACAGGACCACTCGGCAGTTATAAAATTTCTGAAACGGTCCTTCTTTCACTCTTAATTAAACAAAGAAAGCGATTTCGTAATGCAATATATGAAGTTTGCAATGATATTTCATTGTCTGCGGATGAAAAATGAGCAATGATATGTTTGCATATGCACATCTACTAATAATAGAATTAGATTCTAGAGAGTAGAGATACCATATATCTCATCTTATGCATATATATAATTTTGCTAAACAGTACACATTTTGTTTTGTTTTTAAAAGTTGACCATGTGTAAAATTGCAGAAGAATGATAGTGTTGATAAAAGTGGAAACGGCAGAAAGAGAGAGTGGGAAGTAAATATAATAATAAATGCAGACAACCTACTATACAACATCATAAATCACCCCATCTGTCTTCCACACCCTCCCAATTAATGCTTTTTCCTTCCACTCACATTCATTCATTCATATATATAAATATATTTCTCAACGTTCATCATCATCATCATCACACACCCAAATCCTAAAAACTCCACTTTCACAAAGATCTCACATTTCAAAATGAACCCCACAATCACCTTTCTCTTCTTCTTCACCCTTATTCTCATACCTTCACCCTCCTTCGCAACCCGACCCGCATCCAAACCTAATCAACTCAGGCATTCCAAAGACACCACCACCAATAACAACAACAACAACAACAACCAAGGTGGTGCTTTCGGTGGTGCAGCTGGTCCAGGTGGCTTCTTTGGCCCCGGTGGGGGCTTCAGCATACCCGGATTCGGAAGCGGGTTTGGGAACGGCATCGGAGGAGGCTACGGATCCGGGTATGGAGGTCCGAATGGAGGCTCCTCTAAAGGTGGCATCATAAAACCAACCGTTGTGTGCAAAGACCGGGGCCCTTGTTTCCAGAAGAAGGTCACGTGTCCAGCCAAGTGCTTCTCCTCCTTCAGCCGCTCCGGCAAGGGCTACGGCGGTGGCGGAGGTGGCGGTGGCTGTACCATTGACTGCAAAAAGAAATGCACCGCTTATTGCTAAGCCAGTTAATTAAGCACAATAATACGTAGGTAACACTTATTATCGCTTCTACTACTATGTTATCGTAATATATGCAATCAAACTTAGAGTTTAATGGTGACGTAGAACCGGTGTGCAACAATTTTACACTGCTCGATCAATCACAAATCATATTTTAATATAAATTTGAAGCATAGAAATATGGACTTGTGATTAGATGGTAATGTGAAGTTGTTTTTCTAAATGGTGATGTTGATCATCATTTAAGATGATATAAATAAATGAGAAGTTGATACATATTTATCTAGGTGGTTGAAGTTGGTTTTGATTATTATGTATGGATGGAATATATATTACGAGACAGTGCTTGCTTGGTGGATGAAACTATGAGACTACTACTTATATTAACTCTGTAATTTTTGCTTACTATATATTGTATTATGTTAATTATGTTAATTATTTTAATTATGTTAATTAAGCTGCTGTTGTTCCGTTTGAAGTAATGATGTTACTTCTGAACTTAATCTTCACATTTCATGTTAATTTAATAAAGGCCACACTGAAAATGCAGATTCCATAAGAGATTTGTATTATTGGATGTAATGAGAAACAATGATTAGGTGATAGATGTGATATGAACCATAGGTTCCACATCCCTTACCCAACAATAACTGTAAGAAACGTTCTATTAGTAGTGTCTTTGCCAAAAATATATACAACCTCAAATTTATCAAATGATTCAAATTTTTCTTTCAATAATTAACATAATTCAATAAATTTGTGATAGAAGAAGTACATAAAAAATGAGTTATCTAGTCGGAACGTTTACTCAAGTTTAAAATTTAATTTTGGTAATCTATATTTTATTAAATACATAACGTATTATCAGGAGAAAAATTTAAATATGATTTCTCATATATATAATACTGTGTTGATGGAATTTGAAATTTGAAATATTCTTCAATAAAATTTGAAATTTGAAATGCTAAATTAGACTATGGAAGATTAACGAATGTCAGACCATTTCTGTTCATATTCGATGTATTTTCTCCAGCAACGTGTAAAAATGATGAACTATTTTTGTGCTTAAATTAATATTAAATCTGATATTGCATATCCAAACGACAAATGTAAAATATTAATTTTGTCCTCCCTAAATTAATTACACATGAATCGTTTTTAATATACCAATGCATTATTTTTCTTTTCCCACGAGTTCATAGTTATTATTGGAAAAGTGGTTGGCACATTAACCAGCCTTTTGAGGACACACATTGCAATTCGAGAAAAAAAAAACCTATTTAATACATTTTAATTCAAGCTAACATTAATAAATTATTATGCTACCCATATATTTGTACGGGTTATGATATAATCTCCAAAAAAATATCAGGTGGAATTCACTTTAGAAATGAATCACATTTTTTCTTTTTATATTCAACTTCGGATGGAATGATTAAGATAAAGATACCTTAAAACTTCATCCTAATATTAGATAAATATATATATATATATATATATATATATATATATATATATATATATATATATATATATATAATTATTGAATGCATGAAAGATAGATAAGATAATTTAATAATTAAGAGGTTTATTAGGAGAAAATATTATAAAAGTATCTTATTGCATATCGTTGAATGTGTTTATGGTTAAGATAAATATGGTTGAGTTTAAACATGCTGATTCTCAAAATACGTTGAATGGTCTTATTATGTTGTCTCTGCGACAAGGATTTATTTTTATAAGCTTACAGACAAGCCTTTAATTCCATTTTGAAGTGGTTGTGATTCATTTATAATCTAATAAATTATAAATTCGATTTGTCTCAGTTTCAGGATACAAACATACAGTCTCCTTTTTTATTTTCTAATTAATCTAGATTGAAAACTATCCATTCTTAGATATTTTAATTTGCATATTAAACAATCTCAATCCATTTAATTCTTTCAATTCCATTTCGTGTATTAAGTTTCACTCAGAAAAATGAATTAAATTTAAAGTTCATTCATAAAAAGTGTACAAGAGTGTATCTCTCTAGTTTTTATATCTTAACATAATTATCAATAATATAAAAAAAATTCTTAAAGATTTTTAAATTCATGTCTCTATTTAACATATATATAATCTCGTATAATAGAACGAATAGTTGCTATTTATTTACAGCCAGTTCTAATCATACAACTATGGTGCGTCCGTTTGATGTTCCACAAAATGTAACCAACACAAAATGTAACCAACTATGGTGCGTCAGCGACAACTCTTATTATGTCCCAAATCAAAGCAAGATGTTGGCTTTTCACATTGCTTCAGCCTCAGCCGCTACTTTTCAAGCTTTTGAAACCAATATCCTCTTCAAATTATACGTATACCCTTTAAATTCATGCAATTTCTTTTAAGAAAACTGTGTTAGCTGTCTCGGGTAATTAAATTACAATGATTGTTGTTCGTTAAAGAACTGTGTCAATCCAAACAAAAGGAAAAGGAAACAGACCATGTTGATAAAGAGAACAAGCATCGTAAGCAAGAAGGCATTTGTGTCATTGCTTTTCTATGTCTTAACTCAAAAATCAGTTCTATGGATAAATATAAAAGTCTAGTACTTTTTCTGCATACAGGATCAACTCAATAAATGTTAGCACTTTTCTGTCAACCACTGTATGTCTATGCTTTTTTGTTTATAATATACATCAACAAATATAGTAATTAACAAGCCACACGAACAGGTAGCATGTCTTAGACAAGACAAACAAAAACTCAGAAAAAATACTTTTATACGAAATTATCTGTGGCTAATAATTTACAACAGCAATTCAAACTTCAAAACTACCTCCATATGAAAATTTATCATAATGCAGCCCTCATTGCTCCTCTTGCAGCCTCCTGCTTCATCTCAGCAGCCTTACCACTACCACGGAAGTACATGTATACTTGCTGTATGAAACAAAAAACAAATAAAAAGTTAATATGCTCAGTCCAAGAGCTAAGTGCATCGACTTACAAAAAAAATTTAGAAGTACATCCAAACCTGAATAACCCAGATGCTGATCAAAGTCTCAATGCAGAACAACCCAAATCCAACAAAGTACAAAATCTACAGGTAAATGCCAAGAAAAAAGCTTTACCAATCGTTTATAAGCAGGGAAATTTTTGTTGTACGAGGTTTTGATAAAAGTGTAACGTAGCTGTGTGAAAGGACAATTAACAGCATGCAGGAATACTAAAACTTCATTACAGGCGTACTTACTCCAATCACTGCATGGTTACCCACCACATCTATGGCTGCCAGAATGCCTCTGTATCAAAATGAGTCACGGCACCAAGTATTAGGCAAAAAAAAAAATGACAATAGCACACCAGCTTCTAGATAGTATTTATCATATCCCTAAATTTATTATCCTCAAGAACCTGGCTATACAATGTTTTACTTTCTTAGTCATTCTAGGACCATTTATATATCAGCTCTTGTAACTTATACGTGGTATAGTAATTACGCACATGTCCTAGATTCAACTCATGTCATGTCACCATATAATATGTAAACAATAAGGAATAAGCAGTGAAGTGGACATATATAATGCTAACTTACGTCAAGGATTTTCCTTTGAAAACTATGGGAGGAGCAACTGCAGCTAAGATACAAAATCCCAGGTGAAGCTGCAAGCACAAAGGGAAATAATAATAAGTGAATTATGTTTGAAATGTGAAGCAAGGCTTAAGTGCATAGCAGCAAAACAGTCTATTTACCAGGTAAAACAAGAAAAACCATCCAAAGTTCAAAGCACTATCGGTCCTGCAAAAATAAAAATAGAACAAATTTCAAATCAAGAGTGTAACCAAATTAGAANGATCAAAATATCCATTCATATTTTGTTCAAATGAGCAGGATCAAAAAATGCAGTTTCTCAAGAATTTATTTTTATCTTACACAAGTGATGCAATGTAAATAGGAATGCTTGCTATTGTATAGCTGTTGGAAAAAAATTAAACAGTCAAATGACTATAAGTATGTGAAATAATTACCTAAAAGCACGGTATAATGGGCGATACCACAAGACATATGCTCCAGGAATTCCGGCTATGAAGTATATAATAGCAAGAAACCATATTTTCACACCTACAAAGAAGGAAACATTACATAAGCATTGAATTTGTTGACATCTTTGGATTTTGAGCCATTCAATAAAGCACAAAATTCCTTGCTTCGTATCTAAACTTACCTTCTCCCTTGATCCAAGCTGCAGTGACAGCTATAATATTCCATGTAAGGCACAAAGCCAATCCTGCATGATATCAATTTTCATACATTATAGATAAATAAGATATTATTACCATAATCAAATTAAAACATCATCTTCACCAAGCCAAGAAGGAGTCAACAGAGAAAGTGATAAGCAGACTAAATAGAACAGGTTAGTGCCAACCAGCTAGGTCAATGGTTTAAATCATTTAAACAAAAAACCATAGACAACTAAAAAAAGATATCAATGCGCATGAGATACCATCAATAATTGTTGGCTTAAAAACAATGCATTGACGCAAACCATATTGGAATGGAAGAAAAGATGGAATAACTTGCCTAACAATGAAGTAAAAGCAACATATTGCAGTCTTTGAAGATGAACTGGAATTTCATTGGCAATATCATGATGGATAATTGGGAAAAATGGTGGCCAATTCTTCTCCTCAAGAACAATTCCAGCTGTAAAATAATGTAATTATGCACTTGAAGAGTAAAAGCAGAAACAAAGATATTTATAGTCCAAGCATTAAGCACGAGTAAACATTTTTTTAAGAAATGAGTTCACTCATGTAGAATGAATGGAGAGCTACACGCAATGTAAAATTATAGAATGCTCTAGCAGTAGTGCTCTTCCACCATTCTGTTGAATGCCAAAAGCAGCCAAGGAAACACGAAAACTTATCACAAACATTAGTAGATCTCAGAATAAGGGAAGGATGTGGAAAGTGAACAACAGAAAAGACCTTATTCCACTACGTAAGCTGCAAAGGGAGCAGTAGAAGGAATGAAAGCAGTTAAGATGATTAAGGCAGTTAGATGCTCAATCAATAGTCATGCTGTTAGATAATTGGGTGGTTGAATAAGAGATATCAATTATAAAGTAGTTGGGCAGATAATATTGTGAGAGCAGAGTCATAGAACTCAGTTGGAAATGGGCAACTCAATATTGCCCATTCTTCTCTATTCTTACAACCTATCGAGATTCTTGGAATTACAAAAGCCCTAACTAACTATCATCAAGTACAAATATAACTGAAATGAATTTACCTCGTGCAGCAGCTTCTTCTTTCCGTCTGACTTCCTATATTTTAATAAATGGATAGATATTAAAACACAGGAAAACTCCCAGGCATGTGCTGATAATAAGGAATCAGTAGAGAAAGCTTCACAAAAACCAGCATAGACATTCTAAAAATAGATCAGGAAACAGCATAACTTGTAGATGATGACATTTAAGAAGATGCATACTTCGGGCATCAGCACATCATCTAATCACGACAATTTCAGATAACCTCCTAACATCAAATGATCAATTATTCATCAAAAGAAGTTTAGAATTACAGTTGATGATGATGATGATGATAATTCGGAACAATTAACCAAATGGCTGGTTAAGTCAATATATGGTTTACACATTTACCACTTGCCTAGTTAATTGTTTTTAGTCTAGACATGTTGTTTTCCAGTAATTTATAAATAGTAAATCAGTCATAAATTCTATATATTCCACTGTCAAAACTAGTTTTTCAGGAAAAACAATTCTGGTGCAGGGGTATCAAGATTATACCACAGACAAAAGAGGGGTAAGAGCAGAAAAGAGAAAAAGAAAATAAAAGAACATGATTGTTCCAGGTCCCAACCTCTGTAGTCTGTTAGGAATCAACTATGGAAAATCCCAACAATAAAGTGTGCAAATAGAGGTCCTGAAATCACATTGCATACCTGTTCCCTTCTTCTCAAATCAGCCTCCTTGGCTTGGAGTTCCTTTTCCTTCTTTTTCAAATCCTAATGGTAAAACAGGTCATATTTGGAAACCAAACAATCAATTTTCACAACAATACACCCAATGCATTTATATATGAATAGAAAAAAAAAGAAAAAAGAAATAAAAGAGAGATTTTTGGGATTTCAATAACCTCAATTTTTATTACATACCGTTGATGGATCAAGAGGTATATCAACTGTCGCACCAAAACCATAGTTGTAATCAGCAGGTTCAGGATTAAGTGGTGATAGCCTTGAATTTGTGGCAGGGGCAACACTTCCAGGATTCTGAAAATTTTAGAACATCGAGATGCATAAGGTGTAGTCAAGCAGTTGTGAACAATTAATAGGGTTTTAACCCAGGTGAAACATATGAGTAAATGGTTTCCTTTGAAACACAATGTAAACTATTCTCATTCCCTTTCTATCAAATTTTTTTTTTTCTTGTGTGGCTGATTATTCTGAGAAGTGTGACAAAGTCAACTGACATGCATTGAACTATATGAAAAAGAAAGTTCGTCAGGATCCCGATAGTTCAGCAATCATAAAGATGAAAGGAGAATGTAGTTTATGACTCATACTTCGCAAACAACATCACCACTTAGCTCACTTAAGTTGAACAAACAAGATTGCTCACCAGTACACTTATGGCTTTAAAATCATTGATAAAATTATGCACGCAATATAATATGATTTACTAGTGGTTAATCAACAAACTCACTGTAGTGTAAAATGCACCCCCACTGTAACTTGATTGGCTTGAGTTTTTTCCCCTCACGGCTGGTTCCTGTAAGTGTAAAAAAGATTTGAAGGGTCAGGCAAGAGCAAGCATTGCAAATAAAAACACAGTTTACCCGCACAGAAAAATTCAACCTTAAGAAACAAGTATAAAACTATTATAAGTGGGGATTTCACATCAGAGGGCTCAAAGAATGAAACTACGAAATCCTCAAGTACAATAACTAATTTTCAAATTGTATATAGATCATAGAGTAATACACTTACTATAAATATCATCTTATTCAGACAAACATATATGCTCACAAAAACATATATACACTTACTATTGTGTTGAAAGGCCAACTTTCCTTAAAGCTTAAGTTTCTTTATTGTCAATATACAAGCCCATTTTACTTTATGCTAAAATGTAACTTAATCTAAAGGATAGAGACAACAAGGATTGAATTTACACTTGGTTAGAAAGGATCTAATGCCATGTCAAGAACCATATATCCTAAAATCTGTAAGTGGTCCATGGAAGATTTTGTCTCTAATATATTCTAACTTAAACAAGCATATGGTGTGGTGCAGGGATGTACTTACTATTATGATGTAGGTTAGTACCAAACTTACTCTTAGTAATAAATCCAACATTGGTTTAGTGCTACTTCTTCGGTCGTCCCTAGCTTCTTGGTAATCAAGTCAATTACTATTCATTCAGTGTTCTTTCTTTAGCATATAGTATAAACATTAGACAAGACATCAGTTAGAGTCTGTTTAGTTTGAGAAATTCATTTTTGTTTTCATATGCAATGTAAAACAAAAATATTATTTTTCGTTTAAATTTCTATTTTCAAAACCTTGGCATAGGAAACAGTCAAAATGTTTTTCCTGTAAAAACCTCTTAAATTTTGGATACAGGCAACAAACTAAGAACAAGGCATTATTTATGTAAATGAAAGTGAAAACAGAAAAGGAGGACAAAAACCATTTCTAAAACCAAACAGACCCTTAATTTTCATCTTTCTTAAAAGAATTGAAGACTGTTGCCAAGCTAGGAAGCCAAAATATATAACATAACATGTGACATGACGTTTATTTATGAGGAAGACAAGTTAATTTACCACCTCAGCTTTTAGATATGTTACATTCACTATCCTCTGTGGAACTTGCAACCATAGCCTTCTTTTAGCATTTATATATGCTGTATGATTGAATGTTTCATTCACTGACCAATATGAGACATTGAAGCACAAAACAATATAATTGATATCCTTTCTTGACATTATCCATGCTATATTTGCTTCATGATTATTATTCAGACTTTTATTATTTGGTTTTTATCTTGCAGGGCATATAATGTGAATATATATTATACAATATCAAAAGTATGTATCTATAGTTCAACACACCGTCAAAAACAAGAGGTAAATCACCGTTTATTTGTTGAATGAACATTCCAGTTTTAGAAAACGGCAATTAACCTTAGGGCCTTATCCGCTCTTGTTGATGATGATTATAAATTATTTGCAGCTTCTTCCATTAATTTGTTCCAGCAGCTTTCTTGACTAGGATCCATGAAAAGTTTTCCATGACAGAGTAACTGTGTATTCTATCAGCTGCATGCAGTTGATCTTATCCCATAACTTAAGAATTCCTGACATTTTACCCCTAATGTATTCTATAGAGAGAGCATACACAAGCACCGAAAACAAACTATTACCCTGGATACTCAACGAAAATATTTGCATGCAATTCTATTGTTTATTTATTGCAAGTTCGCAAAGAGGTGTTTTCTGTACTCAATTCAGAAGGCACCTTATTAAAGGCAAAAAAAAAACAAAAAGAAAAAATAGCAGAGACATAAAGTCTTAGACAACACAAAATCCCGGTTCTTCGGTGATGAAGTTCAAATATAGTAAGAAACAAGTCCACCGACAAACAGTCACAATAATTCCCAACCCAAAAAAGAAAAAGTAGTATATCCATTATTCAAAGCTCAAATACCACTGAAGAAGATCAAATTGAGAAAAAAAGCGCACACCCAGTTCACAAAAACTTAACTTTCTGAAAGGAACACTCATGAGGAAGAGAGAAAAGGACTTACAGAGAAGGGATTGACTTCTTCTTCATCGAAGGGATTACTATCATAGCGATGAGCCATGCGAGGACGTTAACGGTGCTAACAGGAAAGTAGCCTCGGAATTGTAACCAGAGAGGACTGCAAAGATCTGGAACTATTCACAGAACAAGGTACCAAAGGGATAAAGGACAAGGTTTTTGAAATGTTGAGATAAAAAAGTATTGAAACTTGTTATGCAAGGGAAGGAAATGGCTGGAAAAACAACAAAAAGGCAATAATACCAGCAGTTTAGACAGGAGAATGGTCTTTGGTCAGCTTCAAAGAGAGAGAGACTCCATCTTCAACGTTGCTATCATAAAATTCATTTGGAAAAAAAAATATATTTCAAATAATTGAAAGATTAATTAGTTGTTGATTATCGTTTAGTTTGTATTTTTTGTGCTTACACGTTTGGCTTTAGACTTTCGAATTCAGGACTAATTTTTGTGTGTGAGCTTGATGTTAGTAGATATAGTTATTTAATTACCCATGATTGATTACTTAAAATAAAACAAAAGAGTTCACCATTTTTGTATTAGTAATCAAATAAAAAATACCATTTTTAAAAACATTAATTTAATTTAATTAGTTATGTACTACATTGATAATATTTAAAATTTTGTATTATACGTAAACGGAGTTAAATGAGTTATTCATAGACCATGATCTAATCATATCTACTTCAAATAACCCATTAAAAATATAAATGTCGGTTAAAGTTAAACTAACCATGATCATAAATAAATAAATATTTGAAGAGTTTATTTGAAATTGATTAATGAACTGAAAAAATGTGTCTTGTAAACTTCCCTTGGTTCAAAATTCTACTTAATCAATATTCTTTATCGTTGAAACCGGATTGGTTTACCTCTTGTTATTACAATTGCAACTCTTAGAAATACTTAAGGAACTCTTTTCTTTCTTCAATTAAATATTCTTTCCTATTTCCATAAGAAAATGAATTGTACATGTCTGTTGTAAATTCCAAATGAGTAACTAATCTAAAGAAATAATAGTTGAAGATCACCAGATATCTGTGCCAAATCTTAGAGACATGCTTCAGATATTATGCGTAATAACAGTATATTTGATCCCAGATTTACAATATATAATTTGGCCTAAGGATGTTGAGATGGTAGTCCTTATAATTTTATTTATTTACTTTTAAGTTCTCTAGATTTAAAAGTCATCACTTCTAATTTTTAGTATTACATAACACTAATTAATATTTGTATGTTAAATAAAATATTAAATAATTATTAAGAATTTTAAATTATATATAGATTTATAAATTTAACATCTTGGATCATAATAATAAAATGTTAGTATTTTATCTTAAATATTTATATATTAAAAAAACCATTAAAAGTTGTTGTTGCCTGTTCACTTCGCTGAAGTTGTAAAGTTGTTAAGTCTTTGGTTGAAACTTTAAAATCAAAACAATTGATAAATGATGGATGAATGACCACCACCATTGACACGCGACCGCAGAATCGTGACTTTTACGCTCCTCGTGACCTTCTACAGGCTTCAACCTGTGTTCCATTCACTTTCCACAAAGGACGAACAAAATAATCTTCATTTAATAAATTATGACCCAAGTTCATGGTATGGCTGACTTCTAATTCAGCAATACCTGCCACTAATTAATTACATCTTAAAATACTAATAATATTGCTTTAGGGTAAATAACACATAAAACCAAAGAGCCAACAACTCCAATTAATAAAATCGCATCTTAAAAATATAATGGGGTAGGAGAGGGAAAGGAAAAGATTGATGAGAAGAAAGTGAAACCAAAATCATGCCCTTTTTTCTTTTCAAAATTGAATGAATTTACGCATCTACACAAGCTAATTATAATTATGCCTATAATAGTAATAAAATGAAGGTAATGATGTGATTGAAACTTTGAGATATCCAAGAGAGTTACATAGTAACATGCTTAGTGTCGTGCATTTTTCTTATTCGTCTTTGGTCAACCCAACTTTTGTCTTGGGAAATAGCTTCATTCCAACGTTCTTTGAAGATTTCAAATTCCCATGTCGATTGCCTTCGTATCTGCCCAATATAAACAATGTTAATTGTAATATAATAGCACAAACACTTGCTTTTCAAAGTAAGCTTAAATGACTCACCTCGGTTCGCACATCAATTCCTGATCCACTTTGCCTCTGCTTATTAGGAAATTATTCAAAATCAACAAAGAATGTGAATAGTAAGGATAGGTAACGAAATCAGATTACAACCAACAACCACATAATGCCATTAAAACAGTACCTTAGTTGTCCTTTGCAGGTTTGAAACCTGCAGAAAAGGAAACAAAAATTCTTGTGACTTGATTCAAACCAAAGTCTAAATTTCAGAGGGCTAATGTCGATAAAACTGACAAAATATGGAAAATTTTGGAAAGTCAGATGAAATAGATAACATATCAGAATTTGGTAACATAATACATGTTTTCATGTCACTATAGTTCAATTCAACAAATGCTGTCTGTACAAAATATTACAGCACAGAAGGAACAACTGCTTTAGAGTTCCATAGACATATGAAGCGAAGGAGGAGGCAAATACCTTCGACATTCTGTGACCACTCCCACCCAGAGTTTGTATTCCTTTGTGAAATACATATTCACTATCAACAACTCCCACATTTTTAGTTCGATCTCCCTGAAAAAAATGACATTCATCTAACTAACGACTCATGTCATAAAGAAATGGTGGCAAGAAAAGGAAAGAGCAAAACAGCCTATAGTAAAGCAACGATCAATTGATTAGATATAAATTGAATAAATCAACCTATGATGCATTCCAAATTGACATGCTTATGGCGTGGCATGAGAATGTGTAAACTTATATTCCACAACTCTATCTCTTGTCAAATGCAGTAGTAAATAGTAATGGGCCAATATCATATACGTAGACGGTAGAAGTTAGAGCATAAGGTTTTTAGCTGAGAAAAAGGAGGATTTCTGCAGCATTGGTGGACAACGTACACACAATTGGTTATATCACTACCAAGAACCAAAAAACCGAGTTGCATCACAATGAGAATTGTACACAAAAACAAGTGCCATCATGGAAAAAGGAAACAAAGAGGGAAAGAAAATTTACAACCACCAAAAGTGTCCAGAAAATGGATATTTCTCACCTGTGCACAATATCCTAGTTTCATATCCACTCCCCAACCATGGACAAGGTCGTTCTGGAAAAGATACAGATGGCAATTATGAGCCAACATTGAACGACAATATAGTGGATTTAGTTAAAACTCATCAGGAAGCCCATCAAAATGCATTGGAAGTAAATCAAAACAAGTTTTCTTTTGAGTCGGTAGATGAAGGTAAACCTGATTTCATAAAACCTATAGGCAAGCATTTTTGTAACTTTAAAAAAAGACAACAGAACTTATGTTAATATTCGTATGAGCTCTGCAAACAACATTACCTGTATAAGATGCCAAGTACAGTACCAGGCAGCTCGAGAGAAAACTGGAGCCATACCTTCCACAAACCTACACAAGTTGTATTAAAGTCTTGTGTCATTAACAAGGCTATGCATGCCAAGATTTATCATAAATAATCACAAGAATTTTTCTTTATCACATTTCTGATGACGCTTTCAAAAGTCCAGAAAATCATCAGCATTGTTCATGTTCTGACATTCTAGAAGAGACGACTTCAGTGGATCATTTCAAATTCAAAATGAGTGCACCCAAAGGAATTCAAAGATAACATTCTCAAAAAACCATCTTGTAGAAAGACCTAGTAATATGTTGCAGGTCATTCCATATATTTCTATGAATCCCTCATCAACCTATTCTGCACTATCATCCTAGAAGCACAAAACAATAAAAAAGACAAACATCGCTAAACTAAAATAAATTATAGCGTCCAGCAATAATGGCTGACACAAAATGTAATATTAAGACAGTACACGAGTCCTTTTCACCTAAGAAGAATTTCTAAAACATTAGTCATCTAACAGATAGACATACTTGTCTTTGATATAATTTAGTAGACCTCACAGTTCAAAAGTGATTTGCTTTGATTTTGCTATTAAATCAGCTTCTGAGTTGGCTATAAGCTATTTTTTTCCTAATTAGAGCACAAATGCAGGCTTGAATGAACTTAAGAAAAAATTTAAACATGACCAGCCATCTCGATGGTAGATGGAGTGATAAAATGCATCAACAAGGTCCCGTGCAAACATCTTGAAATATTAAACAGCTCTACCAGGATTAAAGAAAGTAACAGTTACCCAGTGCATGGTGGTCCCTCGCTCGAATCTGAACACCTTGTACTGCCTCTGCGTTCATAGACTCTTCTGTTCCAATGAAAACATCAAATGTAAGTACAAAAGCATTGTTTAGCAAGTGCATATGGATAGTCAAACAAAAAATCACCTATGAAATTTCTTGGTTCTAGCTCTAATTGTAATTCTGTGATGTATCTCTGTCGAGTTTGGGTCAAGAGCTGGTTGAGATATCTCCAAACCTTCTTGCTTTATAATTTTAACATATCTGCAAAAAGAAGCCTACATTAATTATTTTTTTATTTCATGAGATAAAAGCCTGTAGAAAGGTAATTTACTAGCCTTAAAATTAGAAAAGGTTTAAGAATATAAAACCAATAAATAACCTCATTTGTCAACTACCACCCCCCGACGAGCAAAGATTTATAAACCTAATGTAATTTTCAGAAGCCTTATAAGGATTATACACATCTTATATTGTATAGCAGAGAATGCAGAGTCGATTTTCATTCAGCTATCAAATTTCAAAAGGGAAAAAAATATCTTATCATGTAATAAAATAACATTGGATTCTTTATCATAACATTTACACCAGTATTGCAGGTACCTACTAGCCTAGAAAATGATAATCATTTACATCCAAGGCAGATTGCACACAAATATCAAAAGAACAGTAGCACCAGAGAAGCAAAGATACACCATTCATACCTTGAAGGTGAAAAATGCTCCACCCCTAGATCCTCATCCCAGAGAAAGATATAATCATATATAGACACTATGTCCGGATGTAGAAATCTTTTTGCAAACCACCTGTCAAAGAACTCATGAAATATGTAATCCATCAATTACATATTAAATCAAAATATAATTTTTTTTCTCCTGTATTTGCTGGGAATCACCAACGAAATTGAAAATGTATTCGGATAACTACATCTTGTCAATGCCTGGGTAAGGCTATGGGATTGGGGATGTTCAAGTTTATAGACTATAGGACAATCAATCATTGCTTGGCCTGGGCTCCATTAATATGCCCTTTTAATGGTATCTGTATCCAGCATGTAGTAACATAGTATATCAGACTGTCGGTTCTCTTGTGATGGTTTTCCAAGATTTGTAGTTTTATTTCTAAGTTATGTAATGTTTACCAAAAATTCCAAGCCCTTTTTAGCCTAACTGGCTAACCAGCTCATCCTGAGTTGAAGAAATTTTTACTTTCAAAAAATTATTTACTTATTGAAGGTATAGTATGCTTCATTTATTTACTATTGTAGTTTTCTCTCCTCTAGAGAATCAAGCATTTTCCCTTCAATAAAAGTTTCGCACTTACCACTTTGTTTGATTCTGAGCAACAATGTGTATGGCCTTACTACTCCAGCCAAGATTCCACCATCCATCCACAGTGCCATCATAATGGAATAAAATAATTGTGAAGTTTTCTCGAAGAAACTGAAATAAATGAAATTAGACAAAGAATGATGATTTAATTAATTTGAACAATCTAAGCAACATAAAAAATACCTTTTGCACCATAACATCAACATTCTGCTTTTGTTTAATACCAACTGGTACTGCCAGCAAGTTACGATTAGAGTAAACATTAGCCTGCAATGTCATAAACAAGCCCAATCATTACATTGTTAACACAGGTAGTACAAAATCCCAAATCAAATCAATCTTCTGAAATACAAGAATGATGCAAAAATTCTGACCTTTGATCTTAAACCACTTCTCGACCAAAGTGGTCTTAACTCCAAATCTGAATCAGCATGTATTATACCTCTTGGCAAGCCTTTCAACTTCTCGGAAGTTGAAGGATACACCTGCACCAACACAAAATATTTTCGAAGTATCAGGCAAGAATTGTGAAAACAGACAAGTTCATCGCAAATTTTGAAAACAATCAATTTACAATAACCAGCAGGGCGTTTTTAATGCATAGAAGATCAAATATGAAAAAAGAGAATCAGAAAGCTAATTGGACTAGTAATCTAACATCATAGTTTTTACCTTTGGTTGTCCCCAGAAATTCCATCTTTTGTCAATCTGATAGCAGCAGATAATATACATAGAAAGGGGGGAAATTCAAGTTAGAACACTCAACATAAGAATGTATCATATGACAATGCATTATTGTTCTCTGGAAAAGTAGCACATTTTTATCCTTAATAAGATGCTAAATTGCTAAGTAAGAATTAATCAGACATTTAATAAAAACTTTGACCTTTTGTTAGGACGTACATGCAATGATATCTCAAAAATTCAACTGACCTCTTCTTGGTGATACTGATACTTTGTAGTTCTATACACAATGAACAACATAACTGTACACAAAACTGCCATAAAAGGCAGTTGTCTGATCTTGAAACTTGACTTGCCCTGCCCCAAAAAACTATTGTTAAAACAGTGATCTTACACATGAATCAACAGAGCTAAAGAATATTTTACAGTAAACTCCTAACAAAATCCAAAGTAACGAGAATAGAAGAAAAGAGGACAGACCCCATCAGACAAGCCACTCTTTTTTCTCATGAGCCATCTCAATGATTTGATCGACGTCATAGAAAATTGGATCTTTTATTCAGTCCTCATCAAAAAATGGTCGCTGTAACAAAGCAACAGAAGCCATTTCAAGCCAGTGATTAATATGTATACTCTCAATAACATTGCAAAATTTGGCATAAATAAAATAGCCAACTGGTCAAAACAACAAAAAATTGAAGTTACCATATTCTAAGTTCTAAAGCACAACATAAAACATAAACGCAAGGAAAATGACCATCCCGTAAAAAATATACTAAATGACTTAGAGCTAAATTGATGAACACTACCACATGTACACAACAGAGAAACAGACACCAGTGCAAACTATATGATTTTCTTTCATACAATTTAAAACAAGACTACAACAACTATATTGTGCGCAAAAGGATATTAAGCATGTGCACTGTGATAACTAACATTAAAGAAATAAAGAGCTAATATTTGTGAATTGGAGAAAGAGAGGGATGAATTGAAACTTAAAAGGGAAACACATGCTTAGAACATTAGTAATGAGGGAAAAAGCACGCCCCGGCTTGCTGAATCCACACACCAACCAAACTTGCACATAAAATATACCAAAAACGACACTCAATAAAAGCAACCCGAGAAATCTCCGAAACAACATAAGCACCCAGGAACACGGAAACAAAAATGCAAAGATTGGATTTCCCTCAACTACAAAGATCGCGTGAAAAAATTGCAAGAACAAACAGTTGTCCAGAACATTGAACCAGACTGCAACCAAAAGTCCTTCCTTCACAACCACATTATTTTTCTTCTCCGGGAAAATTAAACAGAATTATAATAAAGAAAAAAGGACTAAAAGTTACTCCCACAGATACCAACAGAGTAAACAACAACTCAGTACTCTCTGACCGTTTCAGTCAGATCTAACCCTCTCCACACATTCTTACTTGTCATTTAAAGAAGAGTAAAGCTTCACTTTCAATCCAAATTTTCAAAAGCACAAAGACAGAAGATTTTCTATCATCTTCTCAGACCCGGATCGTCCTCTACAGAACCAGAACAGTGAAAGGCAAGAAAACTAAAGAGGGAAGAGAGAGAGAGAGAGAAAGCAAGGACAGACCCTGAGAAACTTAAAGGGGTCGCTTGGAAAAGCGAAAAGCATAAAACTTTGAAGATCACATGACATACCGAGCTGAAGCGGCGAAACCCAGATGAAAATAAATAAAGAAGTGAAGGAAATGAATTGCCACGAATTAATAGTGTCAGAGGTTGAAGAGTATCGATGCAGAAAGCAACAAAGAAAGAGGTTAAAGGGGGAACCTGAATGCATGCGTGTCTATTGACTGGTGACTGATGATGAAGAAGAAAGAGTGTGATGACAACTACACTCTTTTGTTGGCACTCACTGAATCTCGTTAATTGCTCCTCTTCGCTTCTCATTCAAAACCAAACCCAAATCAACAAAACCAGAATGGTAGCTTTATTAGTCCCACCTGCTCCAAATACCACCCACGACTGTCTTTTCTCTTTACTACAGTACTTGCTAATTGCACCGCCACTTTCGCCTCTGTCTCTCTCAACCCTTTCTCACGTCTCGCCACACTCACATTTCCCTCTTTCTTCTTCTTTATTTTATTTCCTCTCTCCCTCTACCTTTGTAACTCCATGCACACTTGGATTTTTTTCGCTAAAAATAACTATCCTCGTAGTATTTTGTTATACTGTTATTGTTTTTGTCACCCTTCAAGATGTACCTTATCTTTCTTCTTCCTCCCACCATTTGTAAGAAAATTACCATTGTCTGTCTGTCTGTCTTATTTTTCTTACGTCATCTTCCTTAAAAGGTGAATAAAAAACGTACATTTCTCGTGTTTTATTACAAATTATTCCAAACAAGATACATGGACCATAACTCTAATAAAATTTCTAGATATACACACAAGTTTTAATTTTTAAATTAATTACGAAACTACTTTAGATTATTATGGACTTAATCTCCAATTACCAATATGAAATATTAAATGTAATATGATGAATATGTGAGAGTATTCATTATTTGTTATTAAATGTTTACAATAGTTAGCTATTTACATGTTATCGCAATAATGTGGGCAAGGGTATTAAAAAATCGTCAACCAACATCTGTTAATATTGGGTTTAAGAGCAACGTGTCCTTTAATTATCACCTCAAGCATCTCCCCCCATAAGAGGAATGGTTGTTGGGCACAGAAACTGCATTTCTTTACCTTTTTAAGGTCCCACAACATTTTTTCTACAGTAAATGGAGCTATTGAAAATTTTCTTTAATTGATTGGGGAGTAAAACTTAAGTAAAAGAAAAATATTTTTTTAATAATTTTTTTTCAATAAATTATATAATAGTACGTGATTAGTCCGTTTTAAATATATAAATTAATAAAATAATGATACATGGTTTATTGTTTGAAAATTATTAAAAAAAATTGTTAAAATGTTACGGTACAAACTTTGATTAGGTTACTTCAAATAAAAACAGAAAGTCTTATAACAAAATTTATGTTTAGCAACTGTTATTTATTCCATCAAAGTTGCTATGCACAGGGCTTGTCGATGTATTGGTTTTCTACATACCTAAGTTATCTAGACCAATAAAAAAATAAATATTAGTAATCATAATTATAGCAATATAATATTATCCTAATTTTTATGTTGGTTTTTTGTTACACTACTGCAACAATTATCAATAGCATTAAGAAAAGAAATTTTAATAACATTTGTTTGAATTTAAATTGGTAAAATTTGTTTATCGATAATAAATTGGCAAGTATTGTAAATGCACATATACTACATGCCAACGTGTTTGTAGAATAGTGAAGCAGTCTTAATCAAGCAGGTGTGGTTGAGAAATTGAATTTTTCTGACATAAAAAATTAAAATAAAATGTTATGCTAACCATGTTAGCATCTTCTGAGGTATGGTCGTGTAGTAATATTATAATAACACCACTACATGGTTTTGACAAATCCTAGTTGCATAGCATTTTTTAGGTCACCAACGTCCTACTTTTCAACCTCCTCATTTTAAACCATTCACAATTCTTTCCCGTGAATATGTACCAAATAAATACATTTCAACAGCTGGCAAAATCAAAAGCGTAAAATAAATTATATAATTTAGGCACAAAATAAATACTTTTTCTTGTTATATAATCTAGGCATAAAATAAAAGTTTCCTTTTAAAAAAGATGCAAGAAAATTGTAGAAAATATTATTTTACAATATTGTAGAGTTTGAGGCGAAAAACTTCATTGTCAATGTGCATCTGCAATGCAATTACCCTTTTTCCAGATCTACTAATTAATCTCGTCAAGCATCCTTGTATCGATTTCCAACAGTGACATAAACCTACTCTTTCTCTATTTCATAGTCAACTGTGTTCAGTGTTTAAAAAAATCAATCATAATTTAATATTTGATAAACAAATATTTAATAGAAAAAAAAATAGTGTCTTTTCTTTTACAATTCTAGAATGTCTTTTCCTTTTTCTAATTTGTGGATTTTGTAGGTTTAATTACCTTGGTTAGTCGGTGTATGGCAGGGAACCAACCTAACCTAACACTGCCTACCTTAATGCTTTTCTACCAGCGGTGAAAAATGTTTTTATCCGTTTTGGTCAAGTCCTCACAGTTTTATTTTTAGTATTATTGGACATTTTTTGCTCTTTCACCTCTCATGATTTATTTGGTGATTCGTTATTGGTCACCTGCCTGGCTTACCTAATCATGGGGAGACGTACTCGTCTGAACCCAGCCACCAGACCCGAACCATGGACTCTGATATCACTGTTGGGAAAGAAGTTTGACACACACATGGTAAGACATTGTCTGCTTTGGACCAAACCCTCCCAGTTTTGCTTTTGACACCACTCCAAAAGACCTCTCACCATTGAAAGTATTTATGTATATATAAACTCTTAACCAATCCTTCTTTTACTTGTGAGACTTTGTTTGCATTCAAACATCTCAAACATTTAATTTTTTTTTCATTAAATAGTTACTGAAATTTAATTTATCCTTTTTATGGCAGTTCATCAAAGACTCTTAAGTGTAGTTGATTGTTTTTCAAAAACTCATAGTGATCATCACGTGATGGAGTTTATGATCCCACGTGCACCTGCTTAAGATTTCAAAATTCCAACAGAAGTGAATGTTGTCACGGAAAGCATCCTTTTGTTTTTCAGTTTTGTTTTACAACCCATGAAGATGCAATCCAAACATGAAAAATAAAGAAAAAGTAAAGAACCAAAATGTTAAAAAGAAACCTGGTGAAATATATTTTTTCATCCTGAAAATATAAAACTATGTTTTTTTAGCTACAAATTTTTTAAAAATAAAAAATGATTTTATAGGATGTCTAATAAATTTTTAATTAATTTAACCATTTATCTTTATTCTAGTTCTTAATCACATGTTAATATTATTATTTAAGTAGAATATTTTTTTAGGACTTGGTTAACTTATTCACAGGTTACCATTTTCAGTCAAATGTTTACAAAACATTTTATAATTTTTTTATTAGTGTAAGATCACATATTCTATTGATTTTTTAGTGGATTAAAGATTCTGTAAATATTTTAAGATTAAATATATTTTTAATTTTTAAAATGATATTTTATTTCTAAATTAAATATATTCATGTTTTGTCTTTGTACTATGTGTAAGACCGCATATAATAAATTCTGTAACATGCAAGTAAATAGTTGAATTTAATGATGAAATACAAATTTTTAAAATAATTTTAAAAGGAAAAACATATTTAACATTTGTATATGTTTTAAGTATAATAAAAAAGAAGTGATTAAATTCCTAAAGTAAAAATATATATGTGTGTAAATGTAAGTAATACTTAATAATTATAAAAAAAACATAAGGATCGAAATAAATATATTCTCATTTTAATATTTATTCATGTGCTCGTATTTCGTTTTAATTTAATTTAAAAAATATTTAACACTTTTACTTTATTAAAACAAACTTATATTATTTTTCATTTCATCTTTAATTTTATTCTAAAAATAAAGATAAAAATATTTCTTTTATTCTATAAATAAAAAAGACAATCAATTTACATTCATACCGTCTTTTAGAAAATGCAAAAAGACGGTTCTTGCCGGAAAAAAAATGTGAATCTGAGCAAAGTTTATGTCAAAAACTACTTTTATTATTATTTTTTATTTGAAAAGGCATCTAACCATCACCCTTCACAATATTAAACTCCGACGTCCCATCTGGAATGAAAGCAGACACAATATACAAACATTAAGAATTCTTAAAAAAATTCGACATTTTTATAAATTTATTAGTAGATGATAACGTGTAAATTAAAAATTGTACCGATTCACATATAGATATAAATATACTGTCTTAATCACCTAATTTTCTAATAAAACTTAACTTCGTTTTGATATTGTATAACTTTTATAAATTTATGTGTAAATTAGAAAGTACAATATATATAAATGTAATATCTTTTAAGAGCAGAGTGTTCTTAGAGTAGAAAACCAAAGCATTGTTAGTTAGTAGAAGCATGTATGGAGAAATTGTACTCATAATACTTGTGATTTTGGAAAAAAAAAATCAATTAGTTACTAATTTTAATTCTAAGTTTGAGTTACATATATGTTCATGGTGGAGAATGATGGATAAATGATAGAGAAACGATCGAACCTTACAAAAAAAATTAAAATTAAAATAAAATTTGTTAAAAGTGAAAGATAATGGAAAAACGATAAAATGGTACAAAAAATTTAAAATAAAAAAATTTATAATAAATGGAGGGTGATGGACAAATGAAACATACATAACTTATAATAATGACATCGATTTTGAAGGAGGAAAAATTATAATTTTTTTAAAATAAGAAGTGTCAAAGTTTGGAAGAGGAATAAATTTAAAGTATATAATTTCTTTTAATATATAATTAATTTTAAGTGACAGGAACTTTGTAGGTTCATAGTAAAATATGGAAGAAGTGGCTTGATGGTGATAAGTTCATTATATCTTTGATGGAAAACATTCATACACTAATACTTTATATAATATAACCCGTGGTATGTACTTTAGTTTTGGAAAATCCATCATTATAGCTAATCAGCTTAAGATATTTAAGTAATGAAACAATTTCATTTATCACATCAATTCTACATATCTATTTTTTTGTTTCATGATGTTGCCTTATGAAGTAACACCATCAAGAACCAACTAGTAGTAAAAGATTACTAGTAAATCAAGTTAACCGTATAAGTAATAGTCATGATCATCCATTAATACACTTTTGCTATAGTTAAAATCCATAGTTACAATTTACAAGAAATCTAAATGTTGTAAGAAGAAAAAAATGAATAGGTTTAATAGCCAATTTAGTCCTCACTTTGGTTGAAAAATCTCAATTTAGTCCCTCGTTATAAAAGTGTTTTAAATTAGTCCTAACTTTTAAAATAATGGGTCAGATTGGTCCCTTCTGTTAAATATAAGTTAACGAAATTAATGGATGATGATGTGACACAACTTAAAGCTAACCAGGGACCAACTAACACATCAGCTTTAAGCTGTGTCACATCATCATCCATTAATTTCGTTAACTTATATTTAACGAAAGGGACCAATTATATTTAACGAAAGGGACCAATCTAACCCATTATTTTAAAAATTGGACTAATGTAAAACACTTTTATAACGAGGGACTAAATTGAGATTTTTCAACCAAAGTGGGGACTAAATTGACTATTAAACCAAATGAATACTTTCGATGGAAAACTTTTATACACTATTACTTTATATAATATAATCTTTTGAATATACTCATTTATGTACTTTAGTTTTAGAAAACTCATCTTATAGCTAATAAGCTTTAAAATATTTAACTAAAGAAACAATTTCATTTATCACATTCTTCAGTTCTACATTTCTATTTTTTGTTTTATGATAACACCTTCAAGAACTAACTTGTAGTAAAAAGTTACCAAAAAAAATCAAGTTAACCTCGTAACTAACAGTCATGATCATCCATTAATATACTTTTGCTACAGTCAAGATTCATAGTTACAATTTACAAGAAATTTAAATGTTGTAAGAAAAAAAATGAATACTTCTATAGAAAACTTTTATACATTACTACCTTATAAAGTATAACCCCTAGTATATATGTATTTATGTACTTTAGTTTTGGAAAACCCATCATTATAGCTAACTAGCTTAAGATATTTAAGTAAAGAAACAATTTCATTTATCACATACTTCAATTCTACATATCTCTTTTTTGTTTTATGACGTTACCTTACACCATCAAGACCCAACTTGTAGTAAAAGTTTACCAATAAATCAAGTTAACCCTCTAACTAACCGTCATGACCATCCACTAATACACTTTTTCTACAGTTAAGATCCACCGATATAATTTACAAGAAATCTAAATGTTTTAAAAGAAAATGAATACTTTCATGGAAAACTTTTATACACTACGTTACTATATATACTTTGGAGCTGTTCCATATATTTGTGTGGTTAACTTCCCTTGCAACTTGTAATAAAGTTTCTTTTGGTGGTAGCTTGAAACTTAAAGGAACTTGGTCCTTTACTAGAGAAGACAAAAGAATATCTAACCAACAAAAAGTAAAAACTTTTGTACAAAAAAAAAATATAGGTTAATGTGTTATTACTTGCTTCTAACTTTTTTCTTTCCCTTCATTGGCACTGCAGGCTTTTGACTTGCAGATCCTCGTCCAACCTTTTTTGGTCGACCAAAACCTCTCTTCTTCACGCTCAGGGATTCCACAGAAGATGGAGAATCGACTTTACTATGTTTCTTTGTACCATGTGAAACTCCAGAAACAGAAATATTTCCTCCACTTGTTTTTGCTACTGTTTTTCTATTGGCAGGTCTTATGCTTTTTGGTTTCACATGCATAGCTAATTCAATCGGCGCATTAGTAACTTCGGTGTTGGTGACTTTGTTACTTGAGTCCTTCCAACTTTCCTTTATCTTTTTTGTCACAACGTCTCTTAATAATAGAGCAAATTTGTATTCACGAGTGTTTTTGGAGTAGAAAACCAAAGCATTGTTAGTGAGTAGAAGCAAGTCTCGAAAAAGTTCTACACATGATCTAATTGTTTGGTTGCTAATTCTTGACCTTATGCTGTCAAAGTCCATGTGTTGTCGGATCATTTTCTTGTACCTCCCTCTCTTCTGTTGTTAAATAGTAGAACAACAAACAGATTACCACAAAACCACATAGTAAAGATCAAACTCCATTTATCCATTCAATGCATCTACATCAAAAGAACTGTTTGAAAGATGAGACTGTTTAATTACACATACCTGACTATCAAGTCTACGACGAAATGCAGAAGCACATTTAGTTTCAAAAATAGAATCCAAAATCTTCACCATGTCTTCCACCCTACTCTTTTTCAAGTTCCTATTCTGATAATTTACATCGCTTGATTTGGCAACTTCACTGTAGTTACTGGTAGAATTTTCTTTACACCATGACATAACATCAACTGAATCTAACAAAACACTCTCTGCCATACTTGGTTCCTTGGTATTTTTGCCACAATCCTTCCTTTTCCTCTTCCCTCTTCGTTTCTTAAAAGTTCCCCCTTCTCCTTGGTATACAATGTATGCTAACTTATCTACATTCAAAAGTTTGTCAGGCTTGGTCTCGAAATGTTGAACAGGCACAGATGGAAGAGTTTCATGTGTGAAACTCCCAGCAGATAGTCCATCCTTTGATGTGTCTTTAGTGGAAGATTCAACTCTTTCTAATTTATGTGAAGCGACGTGCAACTTTGGATGACCTGATCCATTATCAACATCACAACCATCTCTTTTCTCATTCTTACCACCCTTCAGTCTTTCAAGCTTAGATTCAAGAGACCTGAAACAAAGATATGTATTTTGTAAACTACCCCCAAAAAAGCATACCAATTTTCCAACATTTATCCCCATTCAAGAACTCTGAATTTCTTCTCTCATGTGCCTTCATTCCATTCCACTGAACATGACAACATTTCATTTATGGAAAACAAAAATAAAACCTCAAACAAATTGAGACTTGTTGTATTTGACAATAAATACTTTGTTGTCTCTTCTAGCAAAAACCCAGCTTGAAGAGAAAAAATTGCAACTAACCCAATTGAATCCTCAGATATCTCTAGAGATCTCTTCAACTCTGCCATTCTAGTCTTCCTAAGCTCCTCATACCAAGCCCTGAGAATGTCATTCCTTTGAACTTGAGAACAAAAATGTCATTTTTACCATATTACAATGAGAAAAAAGCAAACAACGTCTTTGGAATCTTCAAAGTGTATTTCTTGAAATCTACAAGTTGAGATTTTTTTTTAAGAAATGCATTCTACTTACTTGTTTCCAGAATATCGTTGCAGCAGATCTTCATATTTGGCTTTACATACCTGCAAAAGTTACATGCCTACTGCAATCAAAGACTTTTGGCATCTCATGGACTCAAATGAAGAACATTCACTCATGATATTTTAACTCCTATGAATGGT
This sequence comes from Vigna radiata var. radiata, assembly GCF_000741045.1. Taxonomy (NCBI): domain Eukaryota; kingdom Viridiplantae; phylum Streptophyta; class Magnoliopsida; order Fabales; family Fabaceae; genus Vigna; species Vigna radiata. The sequence continues at coordinate 18,904,297 of NC_028360.1, read as the reverse complement.
ATTATTGATAATTAGGTATGAATATATGGTTTATCCATTGTCAAATTAGCTTATTCAATTTAGCTATAAATATTTAAAAAAAAAAAAGGAATGAAATAAATTGTTTAGAGGCTAAAATTAATTTATGCATAAGGTAATCTATAAAATTTATCTTATATAACTTTTATGTTTTTAAACTTGTTCATAGACTAATTTTATTTCCTTATTTATTTATTTTATATAGAAAATTTGTCCTACTATATCTTAAAAATCATATCTCCCTGTAAACAATCACAGATATAAACATTTTAATCATGAGTTTTATTTCATACATGTAAGGATGACAAAGAAAAAATCATATCTCCATGTATTCTTGATAGGATTCAAATAGGTATCAAATGAATGACTTTATATTGTGTTTGGATACGAGATTTATGCAATTTTGAAGAATTGAAATTTGTAATATTTGAATTACTTACTATTATTATTTTTACTTTTTAGATATTTTATTTATATAGAATAATTAAAGTGTCTTGCATTTTATTTTTCTAATTTAATAAAGTAATTGTATTCTTATTTTAAGATAAAAATTTTAAAATATAAATTTTAAAAATATAGCAGTTAAATTTAAATATTCAATTTTTTTAATAAGTGACTAGTTTTTAAATTATAATTTCTTGAAGTAAATTTTAAATATTTGAAGTACTTTTTGAAAATTGTTAAATTTTAATTTTCTTTTAATTTTTTTATCATACTCTAAAAAATTAAATTTTATCAAATAAATAAATAATTCTCTTAAATTACCTTATCTAAATATATTATTAATGTTTATAATGATATAACTATGAATGCTATTGATATTTAAATTGCAAAATACTTATTACTCGTATTTAGTAGTTTTTATTTGAATATTTATTTTAAAACAAGTTAATAAAGTAACATTATTGATGATTAAAACCTTAACAATTAAATAATCATTTAGAGTTTCATATTATAAATTTGTATCTTTTTAGACAGATGGAGTTAGCAGTTATAATTTTATCAAAATTTATAATTTGTGCGCAGCCTACTTTTTTCTTTAAATAATTTTATTAGCATTAATATTTTACTATATAATTATATTTAATTTTATATGAATTTATGTTCTAAAGGATTGTTTTTTTAGATAATCTTAAATCGTGATTAAATATATTTTTTATTCTTGCAAAATTGAAATTTGTTTTTTATTTCAAACGATATAATGTATATAAACTTTAAAATAATATATGTAATTATTTAATCCAAATGTATTATACTTTTTATAGGTCAAATAAAACTTTTGACTAAATGATATTTGAATTATTTAAATTATTTGACACTTCTTAACTTCAATGTTAGAACAACATTTAACATTAAAAATTAGCAGTGCTTAAAGTAAGAAAACTATATTTCATATCCATTATTTTTTAAGTTTAAATATCAAAATATATATCAAAATTTGATATTAAAGTGAACTCTAATTTCATATTTAAATTTAGAAATTACAAACATTTATTCCTTAAAATTTAAAGAAAATGTTCATGTGAAAATTGAATATATTTTCAAGTAGGTATGAAATGGATAGTAGAGAAATTTTTTAGATTGATAAAAAATAAATAATACATGTTCCTCCTTGACCTTACGTATTCCTAATTACACTTATGATTATATTGATTATCATAATTATGAAATACATATGTTCCTCCTTGACCTTACGTATTCCTAATTACACTTATGATTATATTGATTATCATAATTATGAAATACATAATTCGACTATCATTCATCATTTCAAATAATAAGTATGTGTCATTCCAATAGCTATTTAGAAGTTATGATGTAAAATGTTCACAATTTCATGCGTGTTTTGTATTAACCTCACTATTTTTTTATTAAATTAATCAAATAATACAAAATTTAAAATATATGTTTTTATTTCTTATTCAATTACATCCTATTAAATAGGAAGAAAAAAATATCCATACTCATAAATTGAAGATAAAATTCATAATAGATATTTGATACCTTAATAATATTATACTATTTACCAATATCTATTATTTACAAAAAAAAATGGTTTAATAGGTTCGAAGGTCCCTATATTTGGGGGTTTGTTTCAATTGGGTCCTCCAATTTTGAAAGTGATCAATTAGGTCCCTAATTTTGTCAATTTGAATCAATAAAAGTCTTTCCGTTGAATGCAGTTAACGCCGTGAAGTTTTTGAACATGTGGCACACTGACACTTCCAGGTGGCACCGTTTCAAGTGCATAGGTGGATTATAAAAGGGTGAAATCCGTAAATTAAAAGGGTGTATTTGAAGGTGAAATCCCTAAATTCACCCTTTTATAATCCACCTATGCACTTGAAACGATACCACCTGGAAGTTTCAGCGTGCCACATGTTCAAAAACTTCACGGCGTTAACTGCATCTAACAGAAAGGCTTTTATTGATTCAAATTGATAAAATTAGGGACCTAATTGATCACTTCAAAAATTGGAGGACCCAATTAAAACAAACTTCCAAATATAGGGACCTCCGAATCTATTGAACCAAAAAAAATTGAAATTAAATTTTCATTTATATTTTATTAAATTAAATTTGATTAAAATTTAAATTACTTTATATTATATTATATATTTTTTTGCAATTTTATTTTAAAAATTTATAAAATATCATTTTTTAAATATCCACATATATTTTTAAGTTTTAAAATACTCAAAAGCATTTTATCCAACAAATAACAAATGAATATTTTCGAACCAAACCTATTGTTATTCCTGATTAAAGAATGTATGTTTGATTGAAACAATCTTTCATTTTAAACCATAGATACAAAACAAACTAAACATCTTAATTACATTAACAAATAACCCATTATCTAGTTGATAGGAGTTAATTATAATTCATAGACTAAGAAATCAATTTAAAGAGTCAACAAATGCGATAACGCATCATCAGTACCACTAAATTCAAAAGCAAAAAGCAAAATGAAAATTGCTCGAATATAATTTTCTTTTTACTCTTTGTTCTTACTTTCCATAAGTCTTTTAGGTTTTTAATTATACCTCCATGATAAATATATTCGTGTACAAATTATTTTATGGACAAGAAGATTAGAACATTTACTATGGCAGAAAAATAAATTGCCTAAAAGGTTTCAAGATCACGAAAGGCAACTTAACTCATACAATAAAATTTACAGGTTATTATAGAAATTCAATAAACTTAGTAAAATATTTGTCATAATGCTGAAATCAACTGCTTGCAAAAAAGTAAACAATGAAATCTTAACGACCTAAAAGTTCAAAATCTTTCACATAATGCTTCTAGTAATTTTTTATTATTGAAGTTTTAAATATATTTAAAAATAGTATGAACTTTATGTTAATATAATCCATTAAAAAGAAAATAATGAACAAGAAACGAATTTCAAATAGAGTATAAAAGAAATAGTGCAAGTGAATTTTTGTTTCATTTATTTTTAAAATCGAAAAGTAAGGAAAGAAAAATAAAAGTTGTTTAATGAATTATTAATTGTTGTTTTTACCTGAGGAGTAACGGTGTAAGAAAAAACTGTTCGGGCTCGGAGCTCGGTGGCAACAACGTTCCAGTCTTTGGTCCCATGACGGAGAACGGCCCCACCAAGGAGGAGCTCCTCCCAGGTGCCCCACCCCTTCCACGTCTCTGCTCCCATCACCTTTCACATCTAATAACCCTTCTTTAATAATATCCTATGCAGCCAGAAAAATGTTGCCTTTGTTATAGAAAGAAACCACCATGTTTTTTTGGTCAGAAAAGCTTGAACAAAAATGACTTGGGAATGTGGAGGGACAAGGCAACAAGAGCTATTTTCTGGCAAATTTTGGGGGAACGGTGGTTTTCTGATATGTTTTGTTTGTTTTGGAAGAAGGTGGTTTGGTTGGGCGAAAGAATGTAAATTTAGTCGACAGGGTATGCGTGAAATGAGGGGCTGAGAGATTCTAATCGTTGCTCACAGAAAGGTTTCGAATTTGAAGTTGGAATATCTTAAAAAAACAATTACAGTAACATCATAAAATTACCGAAAAACAAAATTATGAATGATGAAAAATTGACAGTTGTACGTTTCTAATTATGGCTCCTCTCTTTCTCTCTCTACCACTGTTTTTTTTTTCTCTCTCCACAACTTTCTCTGCATTCTTCAATTAATGAATTTGCTAATTTTTTTTTTATTTTTATATATTGCAAGTTTCTTTAGAGGATGAAAGCCTAATTTTAGAAAGTGTTGTTTAACAAGTTGTCCATTTTCGTATGCCTTATGCTTCGGTTGAATTGTTTATTGCTATGTTTTGGTTCATCGTGATATTTTGTTTTCTTATGCTTTTGTTTTCACATTGGGAGTTGTTGGCTTACGTAACCAACAAACTTGCAAGTTGCATAGAACAAACGCCACATATATAACCACGTAAAAAATGGAAATTATTTATATAGGTTATACTTCAGTCATTTAGTTTTCTTGAGTGTAATTTTTCTGCACATTTTCTATAATTAAGTAATAGAATGAAGATTGAAATGACTTGTAAAATTATATTTTCAACTTAAGTTTCTCGTAAGATAAATTAACAAGCCGAATTTTTTATGAAAAAATTAGTAATTTTTAAATCAATAGTATAACAACAGATTGTTTATGGTGGACAATAAAATAAGCATAGTGGGTTTGATTATAACATGATAATCCTGGAGGACATGGTAGGCAGTTTGAACAAAAAAATGAAGCTCCATTTCATTGAAAATAGAACATGAGATATACATAAGAAATATGCATGACTACTACTACTACTACATACATCTGACTGATACATATGCTTATAGTCAGAATTATACGCACCAAACCCCAGTTCGGGTGAGTATTAACGGTAGTAACCAGACAACAATTGAAGAAAAAAAAAATAGGTACAAGCAATATAGCCAAGATCAGTGAAGTTATGGACACAAGCCTTCACAAACAACTGTTGGAAGACCAAGATCCTGAGATGGATGTTCTAGCTTTAAGTGTCTTAACACGAGCTAAAACAACTTTCTTCCAAATATCATTAGATATAATGCTCTTCCATCAACAAAGCCGATGATGACAGCTAATAGAGCAAATCATCAAGACAAAATTGTAGGCTGCGATCACAGTAACCCAACATGAAACCTGCAAGTTTTGAGCACAGTCCTGCCTCAAAGCATATTGAGCCACGTCACTCCCTCACAATTTGGCATAAAGTTCATACAACATTTTCAGTTAGGACTGCTGAAGAACAAGATTTAATTCTAGGGCAGACCTGGCTAATAATCCACCCCTCCTGCAGCAAAAAAGAAAATGAAGCTGTGATGTGATTTATTTTCTTGATGAGATGTAAATAAACTGGTAATAAGTTAATACTACTTATTTAGGAAAACTGATAGATTTATGCTTCATCAAAAACAGAAACATTCCTTTTACTTCTTGAATTTTTAGTTGCATACCCCACTTGCCTTTTCCCACCATAAGATTGATATTTTCAATGTCAAACGAATGTTAAAATTTTTGAAATAGATGAACAAAAATTATTTTCAATTTACATATTTGTCAACACCATTAAAAACTGCATGATTACCGTATCAGTATTGGAAGGATCATTTGGATCTTTTGCAGTTCCATAAAGCACTGGTTACAGCATTCCCGTCTGTCCTCAAGATTTTACAAAAGTTAGGATCATTCACATATAAAATACATGAGAAAGGGAAAAGAATAATATGTGAAAATGGAGGTCACCTTTCCTCTTGATGTAGATCAACACCGACAGGGGGAGGTGCTGAAACAGTTGCACGTATTGTTGGACCAAAAACTGCTACAAGCTTTAACAGCATATCCAGTGACACCTTGGCATGTCTGTACAGTGAGAACAGAGTAAATATGAGAAAGTAATAAGTTCCGTGTTCATCAACAGAAGTAGGCAGGGGTATCACCATGAGTTTTCAAAACCAATATATTAATAAACGATTACCTTTCTATCTTGCTATCAAGCAAGCCTGTGAGCACAGGAAGTAAGCAAGAAAATAAATCCATGGTGAAAATCTCCATCTTCTCCACAAGGACACTGATAACATCTGCTTGAACCTGCATCAAAACGAAACTATTTTCAGAACTGTATATTCAAATAATAAAACCATGACTTTCTAGTTAGAGTACAAAAACACCACAAAAATAAGCCTACAAGTGCCATAGCACTACTCATAAAATACGCACAGATTGATCTGGCAGCTTTCTCAAAGCACTGGTAGCGCCTTTAATGTCATTGCGCTCCCAAAAGTGCCGCACAACCTACAAAAGTAAACAGTAATACCATGACGAGTCAGTAAGTTAATTACAAAGTGGTTCTAGTTTTTATCATTTTCTTTCTGTAGCCCTGTTTAGCAGACAATTATAAAATTGTACATCAGCGTTACATCATAAGGCCAACATTGTTATGAGTTCCACATCTAAGAATAATACAGACTGAAACATTGAGTATTAACAACTACCAAAACTTACCTGTAACTTTGTCAAGCGTGAGCGAAGATTACTCAATGTTACATCATGAGTTTGCATCAGACCTTCAATGATTTCTTCCTCATTTGCAGAGTTTGAATGCCGTATAGAGATTTGAGGCTCAACTTTCTGCAATATTGATAAACATAAACACTATTTAGTTGAATTACCAAAAAGTAACAATTTGTGAAAATGAGTTCATGATTAAATTTGATCTTTCACATTCTTTCAAGGCATATATATATATATATATATATATATATATATATATATATATATATATATATATATATATATATATATATATATATGAAATCCTTTTTTTTACTTCGTAAACTATAAAAGAAGATGGACAGTGAATTTTAGAGAAATGTGCAGTTGTAAGATGTGCAGTTAAGTTGATGTGCAATATACTTGAAAAAGTTGTATTTTATAAAAGGATGGGAACTAGTTATTTTCAAAGGAGAAATATGCTGTATGATTTCTAATGTGTTTTCGAATGCTTGTGTGAGAATGTATAGACCCAATTGAAATTGTAAATGTATGTCGTGTGTGAATGTATCATGCATGAGTCATCGATTTCTTTGATGAGAATGTTGGAAATATATGAGAAATCTGCGATTGGTTGTTTTTCCTGTTTTTATGAAATTAATTGTTTTTCCTGTTTTTATGAAATTAATTGTTAGCCTAAGGACGTATTTGGTTTGTAAAGTGAAACAATGGTATTTCCAGGGAGGAAACCCCATTGAATGTGTTTCTCTAGTGTACGCATTCATACAAATAAAGTCACAAATACCCATACCAAATTATCAATCCTATCAAAATTTCAATAGGTTAGCTTCTTGCTTAAAAGTATAAAAACTGGAACCTATGGACCTTCATATACAAACGCAATTTTCACCATAAAACAAACTGGAAGCTACAAAGAATATGCTAGTATCATAACACTCGTAAAGTGGAGAAAAATTTACCAGTGTGTCAGGAGATTTATCAGTTTCCAATATTGTCGTCTTGGGAACAGAGGGCAGATTGTTTTGATCTTCAATTAAGGGAGTTTTTTCTCTCCTCTCACATACTATGGTGACTGTGGGAGATGCTTTTATTTGATCTTCATGGTGAACTTTTTCTCTCGTTTCATTTATTGTGGGGAGGAATACATTAGTTTGATCTTCGTCAATTTGAATCTTTTCCCGTCTCTCAAACCTCTCAACCAATGACCGGGTCCTTCCTCGTACAACAGCAACTGCATGGATAGACATAAAAATATTCAATTTTCAGTGGCTTTTACAGTGTGTATATAAGAGATTAAAATTGCATATATAAGAGAATGCAGACCTCCATTGACGTATTTAACTGGACTACTTTCTTCCTTGTGAGGTGAGGATTTATCACCTGAAATATAATAAGAATGTCACTTTTAAACTCGAAAGACCCAACTTTAATCATAGATGATAAGCCAAAGAATGCATAACATCTCTGTTTGAATGACCTCATAATGGAAGTTCGGCTCTTTTACAAAAGCAGAACCAAATCTCAACAAGCTAATTGCCAGAATACCTGCTTGTTCACATCCCTAAAAAGAACTTATCTCTCCAGAGTCTTAGCCAATACCTTATTCACTATTTTTCAAAGGAAATATAAGTTGGAACTCAAAGGTAAACTTTGCTACAGAGAATTTCATAACATTTCGATATATTTAAAATCATGGGGCAAATGTAAATATTTCCGAACAAAGTATGATTAGAAATTAGACTTCATTGAGAGGGTTAAGGAAGCAAGTGGCATTAAGTAAAAATATAGTTTGGGATCAAAGGAGAAAAACCAACAATTCAATAATTGAGAGCTTACATACTTGAGGCTAATGAAGTTAACAATCTACGGACGGTATAGCTGAGTCAAAGAGAATTCGTTTATAGCAATGGAACAATAAACCAAATAAAAGAGATTAAGAAAATACGATAGGGATAGGGAACTACAAAATCGGCAATAAGTTGCATTTGATATGCTCAGTGGTTAATAAGAAAACTTACATTTCTTTTGGTCGGAAAATCTACTCGGAGACAAAATCTTGTCAAACTTGTCTGTAACACTCTTGATAGGATGTTTGTCTTCACACGATTCTTTGACTTCATTCGGAGGTCCCAGATTTGTTTGGAACTTGGCTTCTTTTGTGCTGTCTAATTTAATTGCAGGATCACAAAAGGTTCCAGACTTCATATCTTCTGAAAACCTATCAACATCAAATCTCCCAGTGGATGCTCTCCGTACATGAGCTGGTTTGAGTAACATTCCAGGCTTAGTCTTTGAAAAGGTGATGGTCTCTTTTTCAGATTTTTCTGAAACTTTACCCTCGGGAACATCCCGAGGTACAATGTTCGGTGCAATGAAAGATTTTCTAATTGCTTGTTCATTTGATTTTACACGAACTCCTGTCAGAGGACTCTGCTTGATTGTTCCCAAGTTGCAAATTTCCTTGAATTCCTCTGGGAGATCTGCTTTTTCAGAACTTAAAGACCCTGACCTCGGTAAAGTAAAAGGTCTCCCTCCAGAAGCTTTATAAGGAAGAAATGAGCATTTTATTAGATACAAAATTGGTAAAATGATTAGATTTATAATACATAGACACCAGAACTATGCAAGTATTATGCATGTATACTCATTCATCATGTCAAGAAATTTACTTGATGTTATCATGTAAAATTAAATTCAGTTTAAGTCACTTCAACATAGCTGCAAACACAAACACACTCTTTGCTAAAACAAACATTGATGTTTTATGGGAGTACCCTGTCTAATAATCTGATAGGTTGTACAGCACAGACTCTTGCAGAGGCAAATGTTTAATAACCTTGACAAATCCAAATCTAAACCTAACTAAATCAACATTATCAAGGATGGCAAGATAAAGCCATTAAAGAGCAGTAACTCAGTATGGTTTGGTTTTAGCAAGTTAACCAACGGTAATAAGGAATATCTGTGTTGGCAGAGCATTAAAATGCAGAAAAATTCCATCAAATGAGGCAAAAACAGTGCAACTTATGATACAGAACTTCAATTTCCAAAGAGTAACTAAGGAAAAGAAAAAAAGAAGAGAACATAAGCTTACAGTCAATATATATATTCTTTATCTCTTTTGATTCATCAGGAGACATGCTGCGCAACCCAGAGGTTGGTCTTTCATTAACTTCAACCTTCTCTAGTTTACTATTTTGAAGATCATGTTTTTGTTCTGTGACTTCATTTTTTTTGAGATCCAAGCCAGCACCATATGGCTCAATAAGCTGAAATGTTGAAGCTACCAGTCAGAATATGGCCAACGAAAATAAAGAGAAAAATTCCATCTCAAAATATATTTCATTTAGACTAAATGGTCGCCAAATACTGATATTGCATTAATACCCATATTATTTGAAATATTATCTCAATCATTTACTATCGAGAAATAAGCATATAAAACTGATTAGTAATACTATTAACCAATAATGATAATGAGCAAAGGAAGAAATTTTCTTTATTCTCAAGCAAACCTGGAGTGCTATTGCACTATACACATACATCATTAAATGTGCTGGAATTCTGTTTTCAGGCTATTAAATATTTCCCCAATTTCAGTATTGCATAAGCGGGGCTGAAGTGATGGCATCACACTTTACAAGTACACCTTCACAACTATAATACAGCTAAATATATGAATATAACAGGTACAACATGTCTCTAAACTAAGATGTAGAAGAAGCAATCAATATAAATTAATAACATAGTGGATCCTACCGATATATCTGCTACCCAGATTCCAACAGAATTCCGGTAGAATGAGCACCCCAAAAGTTTCCCATCATGAATACAAAGATCACCAAGTGTTGTCCATCCCATATCAACAGTATCATGACATATCACAGGTTCCCATGAATACACCTACAATATATCGGTATAGCAAATGACATCTTTAATCAGTTCAAATGCTGTATTATGAATTTATGTATAATCTAAAAATTGCAAATTTTTACCTTCAGACCATCTTCATGTCCAGTAAATAGGGTCCTTCCATCAGGATGAAAAGCTATTGAGCGTACCCCAGAAGCCTTATAAAAGTAATATGATATATTTCAGATATCTAATACAATTAAAAGCGATATTATTTATAGCTATTAAAGAAAACGCAATGATTTACACTTATCAAAGAATATAAATTTTATTGTGCTGCAAAAGTACATGTATTTGGCAGATTTTGGACAGTTAGACATGCTTTAAAATTTCAAAGGAGGTATGTTAGGTACATAAAAGGTAACTATATAAAGAACACAAGAACATTTTCGGCATCTACAAGCTTAATATTAAGACAAAATATACTATAATCTGCATATTACATGAAAAAAATTAAACCAAACAAATGCAGAAAATGGAACGATGTTGTTGTCCATAACTACAATAAATTTTCACAAAAAACTCATCTGCAATTTAAAACAATGAGATGACAAACTGGAAAGAAGTGTCAAGAAGGGTGATTCAGTACAACACTACTAGTTGAAAAAGAGGCCATGGAAGTAGTCATAGTACAAAAATTGTCGACAGCTTTTGTGAAAGAGACAGAACACACAGAGATGCAAGAACAAATCATGGCATAAATGAATATATTTTTTTTCCATTTAGAAAGTTTAGATACCTCACGTCTGGCAGATCCAATCAGTTCAAAGGTTTCTAAATCCCAAAATTTCACTGTTCTATCTGCAGAACCTGCAAAACAGTTTGTGAATTTCAGTAACTTGCATATATTAGTTATAAACCCAGCCTAACTTAACCTCAGAAGTTAGATCAAGAGGGGAGGATTACAGAAGCCTTATAATGATTAACTTTAGCCATATTCCTACCCAGTGTGGGACATCCTAACATCATATGTATACAAACAATAAGTTTGTAGAAGTTTTGGAGGTAGAGAAGATCAAGTACAGAACACGTCATAATTGACATTTGGCAAAACCATACAACACATTTCACATCCCCAAGAACACCATCTGGTAATATCCAAATATTTCATATTCTTTTAAGTACAAATAGGCTTTAATACACTGCATTTAGATGAAAAACTAATTATTAATTGATAATTACAGAATTTGGTAAGATCTAATTAGATATCTACAACATAGATGTGGAAGTTTCACAGTTTGAATCTCCTACAATTACAAGACTTAACTCACTGAAATTAAAATAGTAAAAGAAGGAAAGAATAATACTTTCCATGTTTCCTAACAATGTGCATCAAGAGGGATTGTATATGAATACGAAGAGTAGTCTAAGAAGGATTTATACTAACAGTATCTAAAAGATTTTATACATGTCTCTATTCAATAAAAGCAGCTATTATTATGAAACAAAGAATATTTCAATATTCACCATTCCTAAGCATCTACCACTATTAAATGCTTCAACTGTTCAAAAAAGTCACTAAATCACCTGTAGCCAGAAGAAATTCAAGCGGATGGAAATCTATTGATCTAATGGGTCCTTCATGGAACTTGAAGTCATGCAAGAGCTTCCCAGCTGTTAGATCCCACACCTGCACATATTGGTATAAAAATTGTGTAAGTTAAAACCTATTGCATGTTAGAGCATCACGTGTCTAAGAATGTCCATATTGTTACCTTCACAACATTATCTAATCCACCAGAAACAACCCAACGGCCATCTGGAGTAAATTTGATAGTACTGATGCCCTGGCTATGACCCTTGTACGTATGAATACATCCTTTTTTTCTTATGTCCCAAATCTTTAGATTAGTGTCCATGGAGCCAGATGCAAAAAATTCACCGAAGGGGTGAAACTCAACAGCAGTACAATTGGATCTGTGTCCAGCAACTGTGCGAACCACTATACTTCAAGAACAATAACAATATATTAGAAGTGTTACTGAATTATCAAAGGTAGGATCACATATGGTGACCAAAATTTGAAAATGCTGTAAGATTTCAAAATCAGTAGTAGCAGTACTTGTGGATTCCATTATAAAATTGTTCAAGGAAGGTAGATAGCCAAACTGCCAAATTCATAATTCTTTAATCATGTAATATATGATCACCCAACATTCATTTCTCTAGTTTACATTCAGATGATCCAACAATAAACACCATTCTAGATTGTAATATTATCCTAACTTCATGGTTTAGTGGACTAATTGACTTACTCTTAGCTTCTTCCAAATCCCAAAGCTTTATCACACCAGTTGATGCTCCACCAAGTACTAAAACTTCTGCTGAGTCAAATGCGACAGACTCAACTGGACTAGTATGACCAGATAGGCTCTGCATTGCAGTAAGTCAAGTATTGTTAGGTCACGGTCACACATGCCACCCGGCACTACTTCCATCAAAACAAAGTCACATACAATTCATAATGAGGAATCCAATCAGGAAAACTATTACAGATGATATATTATTATGATCTGACTATGGTAGTAAATCCCAGTTTCGCAGTATCCTCCCTATAGTGGCAGTGTCAAAAATGTTAAATAGATAAGTAAGAAACCACTAACAATTGTAAAAGAAAGTAGGATGGATGAATTAGAAATAGACCCTCCCTTAAAATGGTCTAGCCAATGATCTAGCAGAAGTCATATCCCAATTAGAATGCTACAAAAAAACAAAGCAAGCAATGACACTGACCATTAATGAAGTTGGCTTCCCAATTGTCCAAAGATTGACCTTGTGATCATCACCTCCAGTAATGAAAAGACGGCATGCCTTCTTTCCGATATTTAAACAATTGACGCTTGCCGAATGAGCCACAAATTCCTCTAAAGTTTATTGGCTCAGGAATTCACATTATCAAATAAACCAACACAGTCAACACACAGAGAACCAGATTGAAAAAGTAAATAAATAAATCAAGACCCTACAAATCAAAATTCCTAAACCTAGAATATTCATATCTTTCAACATCTGATTTCCAAAAGATCAGAGAGAGGAAAAAATGAGGAATATTTCAAATAATTGGAGGAAAAAAAGTACGGATAAGAAGTAAAAGAAAACCTTGAAATTGAAACTTCCCATGAACTTCTGCAACAGTTTCAGGGCAACCGGATGGAACAAAAATGTAAAGAGCTTAAAACTTTCCAACATAACTACCAAAATTAGCATCACTTATTTTTCCCCAGAAAACAAACACACCAAACTCCACCTTGCCCTCTCCTATAACATAAAACCCAAAAAGAAAAAAAAAAGAAAAAAACGAAATAACTAAACAAAACCCTTTGAAGCTGCAAAGAACAACTTAATCCAGATTTCAATACAAACTCAGCCACCTGTAACCATTTTTTTTTAAAGAAAAAAACAGAAACAATTCCAAGATAACCATTTTCTCTAGCAGAACACATTCAATCATTTATTGTCTAAAAAAAAAGGATACGTATTTTATATCCACGCTTTGCCATCTTTTGTTAGGCACCTCAGAAATCAGCTTCTGAAGCTGAAATGAGTTTCCTTTCTTCGAGTAAGGAAACAATCCAGAACTTGGGTCTACTCCAAAGACTGCTCTCCCTGCTACTGCAACGATTCACGGCAACAAGAAGAGATGCTTCAGCGGGTGGAAATGAAAATCCGAAACTAAGGTAGGAATTAGAATGGATGTGTCAGATGAGAAATGGTCTCAAAACAATAATAATAAAAGAAGAAGAATTCAGATTCAACAGTGAGAAATGAGAAGGGGAATGAAAATAATGACCAGGAATTTCTTTTTCTTGGTAATAAATACTTTCCTTTCCCTTTGCTTTTTGAAATATTTACTTATTTTATTTATGGATTTATTTTGTAACCTTCATTAATTATGTGTGGAGCAACCAGCAAAGACTAGTCTGTGTTGGGTTGCAGTTAGAAAAAAAAATAGATTTAAGAGTGTCTTTTGATAGATCTTCAGTTAAATTTGATTTTTTATTATGTTCATTTATAATATATATTTAATAAACTACAGTTTTAGTTATTGTTTAGTTCCAAGAATAATTAGCTTTCTATTGGGATAAAAAAAGTTATTTGGTTTGTAAGTATATAAATATTGTATATATAAATATTAAATACATTTTATAAAAATTCAACAAACTATAACTTTTTTTTCTGGCTGCTGTTCCCTGGTCGGACTTAAATGCCCTCCACATCTTGCTCATATACTTACAAAATTACCTAAAAAACCCTTCTTTTGTCGCTGACGTGTCATCACTTTTGACACAGTTTTTAATTTATTTTTTTTGTTATATAATATTTGAGGCATCCATAGATTAGTTTTTTAGTTTTTAATAGTGTATTTGTTCTTTTATGTGGAATTAAGAATTGTTCGGTGACTGCGATTTTTATTCTATTTTATTGAGTCTTGCACGTTTGCGGCTACAAAAATAAATTTATAATATTTATTTATTATAAGATTGAGCCAATAAAACTCAAAGATATTTAAAAATATTTTTCCTTCTATTCTATGGTTACCTAATTTCTTGAGTAATTTAACTAACAATTGAAGAAGAAGCAATTTGAAGAGATAAAAGGCAAGAAAATGACTTGTATTGCACAAGGGAAGATTCCTTATAACATAATCTTCCTTTCTTGGTGTATAATTTTTCATTATGTAAGGGAAAACTTAGAACAACATATCATGTTTCATTGTCATTCAATAATATGATGGTTATATAACAACTGCATTAACAATACGTCCTTAAACCATGAACTTTATTAGTTAAAATATTTATAGTCTAATTTTTATATAAAATCTTTATATAAAACTCAATATATATTCAAAAATTCAATAATGCTTTTAAAAACTAAACCGTTAGAAGTCTGAGAATAAATGTAACTGCTGCACAAAAGTTAATGTAACTATTATTTCTAATTTTCCATAACTACAGAATTTATTTATTTTCTATTTTAATTATTTTAAATTAATCTAACTCACTTAAAAAAATTAGTAATTTTTGGTTGACTAGTTTTTCATCAATATGCACTGCAGTGTTTGTTTCCATTGACTAATAGTGAGTTTATTCAGATGAAATGTTTCTTTCAATGAATTGGAAAACTTTGCCAGCAAATCAACATTTCTTAGAGGCAGTGCAGTGGGCCAATTTTCGCAGGCTAAAGTTTAATTGCATGTGAGTAGTTGAATTTAGTGATATCAAAATCTCAATCATGATTGCACACATTTTTTCCTAAATATGTTTATAACTAAAATTATATAAACAGCTTTTTCCATATTTATTTAGAATATAAATTGGATTCAATTTAACTCACCTCCAAAGTAAATCTGACACTCACTTGTTTCCATTGTTTCCATATTCATGCATGTAGAAATGGAAATTTTCATCATTTTGGATTTTACCATATTTCCAAACATGTACCATAAATTCTGAAGTATTTACACTTACATAATTCAATGAATTCATAATCTATAAAACTCCAATCAGAAAAAAAAAAATCCAATAATTCTTCCACTATGTCAACACAAGCAATTTTCTTTTTCAAATCAAGACAAAAAAAGTATACATATAATACCAGTGATTTTGGAGACAAAACCAAGTAGTTACTAATTTTAATTCTAAATTTGAATTAAATATATATTCTAAATTAAAATCATAATAATGTGCATAAATGATCTATTTTAATAATTATTTTTACATTTAAAAAATCCTATATTTTAAAAGTTAAATTGAGCATACAAAATATCTCTCGGAAGCAAACGGTCTTGTTTTTCCTGATCTTCCTCTATTATTGCCTTTTGAAGCTGCTCAAAATTAGTACTACATGAAGTTTCTGACTTAATTATAAAAGTAAACAGTCCAAAGAAAAGAAAATAAAAGGTTAGCACGCTGCATTTCTCATATGATGTGGGGTTCAACACTTCAACGTTCAATTGTTGAAATGTTTTTCATGTGAAAGACAGCAAGATAATGTTTTCACAAACACCACATTCACTGAAACATGACTGTCCCTTGTATCATCAAAATAATGTTAGTAAAGAAAAGGGTTGGCACCACTACACCCAACATTATTTGAACTAAACACATTATATTTAATGTAATGCGGTATTCCTCTTTTTAAATAATAAAAAAAGATAATGATATTTAGACAACATTTTTTTTACAATATTTGAATATTGATTACGTGTTAGTATGTGATTGGTCAAAAATTACTCCACAATCAATAATAATAATCATAAACATTATTATAGAGTAATTTTTGACCAATCACAAATTGACAAGTAATCAATGTTGAAATGTTATAAAAAACATGTTGTCTAAATATCATTATCCAATAAAAAAAATATGAAAATCTTCAAGGCAAAAAATTTCAATCCATGAATTGTTGGATAGGAAAAAGCACGTTTTTGTAATGATGATAAATAGTACTTTGAACCTTTTTTTTTCACTGTTCTTTTCTCTCTTGTGTAGTAGTGTATCCTGTCACTTATGTACTAATATCAGCAAATTTATATTCTCACTTATATTCTCAAAACTATTTTTGTATTTTTTAACATTTTAATTTTGTTTTTATGAAATGAAAGAGTGTGACCCTCTAAAGAGGCAGACAGGAACACACAGATTCCTAGGAAGTCGTGATCTTAAAATCGGAGTGTGTGTCCATGTTTTATTTATTTTTTCTTGCTAATTATTTTTATAGTTTAAATTAAGAAAATTAAATAACGGAAGTGTTTGACTGAGAAACGGAGAAAAACTGTCGTACAACCAGTGGCACCGTCATGTTGTCGTTTCCTTCTTTTTAAAATTTTGATGCAGTCATTTTCGATGTCAGCAACTTTCACCTCCATAGTCCATTGTATTAGGCTTTTACCTTTTTCTCTTTTCTTTTCAAGGAGCCAACACAAAACGACAAGAAAAATAATGTACTCAAAGATGTTAGAACATGACAACGACCCATGACCATGTGCATCTCAGAACTACATAGCGGACCAATGTTTGACCCATCAGGCCCGTGGGCTACACAAAAGGTTTGGGCCTACTACTAATATATGAAAAATACATTTATTTATTAAAGATAAATAAATATAATTCATTTTTTCTACGAATATTAAAAGAGGTAAAATATTCAAAGACCCTTTTGAAGTAATTTGACATAAACTATCAAGCCTGTTTATTGTGTTTCTTACAAAAGATAATTGTTTAAAAACTTTTATAACAACTAAATGAGTTAAAAGAAACCTTTAAGAAGCTTTCTGAATAAGTTTCTTCAAAGCTAAAACATAATTTCTTCAAAGACACTTCCAAATCATAGAATCATTTATTAAAAGTCAAACAATTCATCCTCATTTAACGCCGTAAGGCATTGATGTAAAATTTAGGTGAGTTTGGATTTCCTAAAGAAGGTATGTGAACTTAAAATTATAGAACATAAAACATGAAACCAATTATTTGGAAGTAATAATTGTTCTAGGGAACATAAAACCAAATTATAGAACATAAAACATGACAAATTATAATAACTGTTCTAGGGAAACATCAACCCAAATTTCCACCATTGCATACAAACTTTTTAATGCAACATTGAAAAAGGTTTTTTTTTTCTTATTTTTTGTTTCATCAATTTAGTGGCTAAACTTGTTTTTTCTCCATTGACAAGTTCGTCCAAGCCGCAATGATGTTGCTCCTAAGTAACCAAACCAGAGCAAGTTCGACAATACCAGTGTAAACCTCAAATATAGATATAAATTCTCTATAAACCAAAGGAAAAAAAAAAAAAAAAACATGAATGCAGCATCTCTAAAAGGGTGACATCTTAGTGAGTTCATGCTTTATACACAATACATAAGCCAAAAATCATAATGTCTACAACCCCATGGACAATGATGGATCACACTTTCGTGAATCTGAGCCCACATAACATATTAGACTATTAACATAATTCATCTTAATAACTAAAAAACTAAACAACAAAGTATAAACTATTGCATAATTACACTACTACGCAGATTTTCACCACTCACAAAATTAATAAAGAAAAATAGACTTGTCATCAGCAACATTTCCTGGCTACAGGAATTCATCTTTTCACAGATAGCTACGTTTTCTTCACATCATTCGCAAGAGATCTTGAACAATTTCCGACATTGCAGGTCGGAATTCAGGCTCACGCTGGAAGAAATAAAATAAATAATATTTACAAAAATAATAGATGATAGACTATCAAAAGTTTATAAATTTATAATGCATATTTTTTTCTTTACATTTTTATGCCCTTAAAATTGATTAACATTGTGACATATCTTTAACCATGAAGTTCCTTAGTATGGATTGGCTACTTGTTTAGCAGTCACGACAATGTTTCTTAGAAGCTAATTGTGGCTATTCATGTCATAGTTGCACATTTCCATCAATACCACAAAAATTCAGTAACCATATTTTCTAGCAACAAAGCAATGCATACTTTGATATTTCACCATTAAAGTTAAGTTAGTGCAATGCAACCAGAAGACAATATACAACTAAACCCACTTTTTCTAAAAGCGTTTTCACTTTCTCCTTCTTTAGGCTTTGGCATTGAATAGAGTAGCACACAAAATGTCCAACTACCATGCAATCATTGTACTTCTAAATGTTTCGGCATCCAATACTCAATGTGTAGGTAAAAAGGGCAGTCTATGCAAAAACAAAAACTTCATTCCTTTCCATTTTTTATGTTTTTTTCTAACTTGATATATTTTATGGAGCTTTTCAAAAGCCTTGGGGTCAGAAATAGTGAAAATCTCTGACTCTTATGAAAATCTTGAAGCCACATTCACGCAAAATTATTAGATTACCTGTAGACATGAAGAAACAATATCTGCAAAACGCGACAAGGACTTCATAGGATAGGCTCCGTTCAAGCAGGGGTCAACCA
Source organism: Vigna radiata var. radiata (assembly GCF_000741045.1). NCBI lineage: Eukaryota > Viridiplantae > Streptophyta > Magnoliopsida > Fabales > Fabaceae > Vigna > Vigna radiata. The sequence continues at coordinate 18,884,904 of NC_028360.1, read as the reverse complement.
TTTTTGACAATGTATCAATGTCATGGAGTTGAGGGACAGCCCATCTCACCAAAAATTGCTCTGCACGAGGCCGGGACCTAAACATTTGTTATGCTTTAGCCAAGTTCGAAATTTTAAGCAATGTTTCTGTTAAGCTGAAAAAGATATGAACACAACTATCATAATTGCTCACTTGTCATGAGATTTTCGTCCAGTAAGGAGTTCTAACATTACAACACCAAAACTGAAGACATCACTTTGCTGTGTGTAACTTCCAGACTCAAATTCTGGAGCACTGTAACCGTAAGCAGTAAGGAGGCGTCCTGATAACTGAGATTAGATGTGTCATTGTTAGACAGGAATGTAACAAAAACAGAGGAAGTAAACTTAAATCTTGGGTCTGTAGCAGTACTTTTTCCCACCCTACAAACTAGACTCCGAAAATATAGAATGCAATTTTCTGAAATTAAGAATATCAGGAGAACTAGAATTTAAGTCATTTTAGTTATATATACAACAGAGTTTATGAACCAGACCAATAGTCTATTTCGGTTCTTAGTACCAAACAATTTCTACAGATTTTCCACCCAACCATCATGGTTTTGCTGCATAGTGGCATGAACTGTAGCTCCTTCCATACAATATGAAATTCCATTCCATACCTTCATCTTTATTGCCATAAAATATATCAAATTCTTTGTAAAAATGAATTACCCTCTAAAACTTTTCTATCCAAACACAAGGCTAAGGTCTGATAAAATATCTGATCATACGCTTTTGCACTTACTTTTTACATATGAATATAATTCTTTTGCGCCATTTATTTCATGACATTCAACAGAACTACAAGAATGTCTGCTACATAGTTAAGAAGCCTAAAAAGCATTCAATAAATATCAGTTGAGAATTCACAGATTCAGAAATCAAAAGAGTTACCTGACCCGTAGAGCCAGAAGATAACAATGGCCCTAATCCACAATCAGAGATGCACACTTCCAAATTGTCCTTCAGAAGAACATTATTAGACCTAAAATTTCGATGCACAATAGGTGGCCTAAAGTTCTCATGCAGGTACCTTGTACAAGAAAGACAAGGAATATCAGAGCTAAGGCCGTCATGAAAAGAAAAATCAATGCCATGGCCTATTGCTAATAGTCTTGAACATAACTGGTTTATACTAGCAGACTCAAATTTATGTTATGCTACAAGACCTTCCACAATTGTACCAATGGCTGTGTCTCAGTTAACATATTACAGGATAACAGCAACTTAAATATAAAAGCAATGCTTCCCACCACCAAAAGGTATTACTTAGTGACCAATATTGAGTTTATGTAACTAAAAAATTGGAATTGGATTGGTCACTAAACTCACTCTAAAGCTCTGGCAGCTCCGAGGGCCACTCGAATGCGTGCATTCCATGGAAGTTTGATTCGCTGATCATCATCCCCATGCAATACATTATGTAGGGTCCCATTACTGCAATACTCATATACAAGTAGTCGTTGGCTATGTTCAACACAGTAGCCTACAAGTCTTGCAATATTTGCATGCTGAATATTTGAGATGCTGGATACCAATTGAAGAAATTGCTCATGACTCTGCCCCATGGAAGCAGTAGCATCCAGTTTCCTCACTGCCAATAGCTAAAAAGAACATTTCAAAGATATAAGCACGTGAGGCACCAGTAAACAGTAGTCAGGCCAGGAAAATTAGACAACACGTAATCTCAAGAAAGGACAATTAAAAGGCTGTGCAGAGCATAAAAAATCACAAACCAATATATTTATCCTAACAAATTATGAACTGGGGCAAAGCCAATGGTCATCAATGCAACACCCAGTATTAACTGTTTGATTAGAACTATCTAAAATAGATTGCCAGGAGTGTCTGCCTGACTACTATTTCAGAGAAATTGTTTGTCCTTTGTAGCAATTGGTGTAGCTATTTTCCGTTTCATTAAAAATTCTCCTAAACCAATATAAACTCTGTATCAAAAGATATCATTGACTAAATCAGTGTTCATGAATTCTATGTCTGCAGATAAAGCTGGCTGGAACCACAATGGTTTTGTGGACCAAACCACCCAATCAGAACTTGTTCTTAGATAGGTTGAAGAGCAGTTTCTGAGATCATTGGTTGGGTCCAAATAGTAACAGAATATATCAATTGGTCTTGGATATTATTCAATATGATCATAACATAAGCAGTGACAGACAAAATCTCAACAAACACAAGCAGGTTCTTGCTATTTCATAAAACCCAGGCCGCAGCAAGACAAAGGGGCAAAAACATAAGTGTTCCAATTTCTAAAATAACATGTTTAAATAGAAACAGGAAATTCATTAATGAGGAAACAATTGAGAGAAAATGAATACAAAAGAACGCTAAAATAGACATGTTATAAAACTAGGAGAATCCTTTTATGTAGAGACATAGAAGCTAGAACATTACCTTTCCATCAGGGAGTTCAGCCCGATAAACTGGCCCTAGTGTGCCTTCCCCAATGCAGTTTTCTTGGGAAAAGTTATTTGTATATTGTTGAAGCAATGCAATAGTATAAACTTCGATGGAATTTGTCATGACTTGTTTTTCAGTTTCTTTGGTAGTTGTAGCGGGACTGATAGTGATCTTATCACCAGAAATGGTTGGGAAAGAGTGTTTTGGTGGTGGCTGCAGGGGTGAACGTTTGGAAGCCCCTCCAGTGTTCATTGATTGATGACCATTATTACATTCTGAAGTTGCAGATACTACTTTCACATGTATGTCTCCTTCATCTTGAACCTTAGGAATCGAATTTGTGCTTCTATTTGGTACTTCACATTTACCCTTCTCCTCTTGGTTAGTTGCTCCAAAAACAGAATCATTGCATGCAGATTTATTCAAAGATCCCCCAAACACGCCCACATCATCAAGTTTCTTAGCATTTTTCTTCTCTGGCCTCCTCTTAATGCAACACAACGTTAGAAGACAAACTCCCAATACAATGAATACAAAAAGACCTGCACCAGCAATCCAAATGATGCTCTTAGCCATAAAAGACCTCCTAGCACTTGCAGGCACTCGTGCTGTTAGGGCAGAAGGACCATATGCCACTTTCCAAGGCGATTCTTGAGAGGATGGAACCATAGCTACTGGTGCAGGGGCTGCAAGAGGAGGTGATGGAATGATAGTAGTATTAAACGGATTCCCATTTTTACTGCACAGGACATACTACTGTGTTAACTAGAATAAAAGATCTGGAATAAGGTAATGAACCAATTTATCTTATAATAACATACTTAAAACATCTAGAATAAAAGATTAATACTGCAGAGTTCAAGATCTATTGTTATTTCTCATACTGTCACACACACCAGGACCAAAGCTTGAAAAATGGGAGTATGGCAAATAAATAAGACTACAAAACAAAACATGTCTCACCTGAAATTAGGGATAGACAACAATTTTGGAGGAATTGGCCCAGAGAATAAATTGTTCTCTATATCCCTGCATAATAATAAAATCACAAGTAAAATATATCTAGTTCTAGCCATTGATGCAATTGCAGGATATATCTCAAAATGTAATTTCATAGTAAGAATTGTACAGGTCTTGAAGAGGTAGGTCTTGCAGCACGTAAAGGGTTCCCGAAAGTTGATTATTTTGCAAGTGCCTGAAAGTGCAAAATGAATCAATAATAAATAACACCTCGTTACATGCAGGAAAATATAATATATTCATAGCAAGAATTTTTACTCACAATGTGTTAAGAGATGATAAACTCCCTGTTGAGGAAGGCAGCTGACCACTCAAGTTATTATTTGACAAATCCCTGAAACATGGCATAGGGTTTCCATGAATTGTGCATGGAAATGGAATAAAGAAAGGGAAATGCCAGTGCAATTTAACCTCATTTTCTATCGTATTAATTGAACCAGTACACTGATGAAATACATGTATGATTAAACCATTGAAAAGGTTGCTTAATTATCAATGGACACCATTTATCTTCCAAAATGGACAAACATTTTAAGAACTCACAAGTTTGACAGCTGAGTTAATAAGGACAAGGCATCCGGAATGCTTCCATTTAATCGATTTCCCATGAGAGACCTAATTATTCAATCAAAACATAAATTGGTTAAGTATTCTGGTAGATATGCATCTATCAACAGATCATTCAGTAAATACTGCTGTAAAATCATGAATTTCAAGATCATAATGATAACATACAAGCTCCGCAGAGTAGGGGGCAGAGTAAATGGAATAGGGCCTTCAATGTGGTTGTTACTAAGATCCCTGTGGAATGGTGAAACAAGAAAGCTTCATGAGGTTTTCTAGTGCGAATACTGATAATTACATAATTACTTGTGAAGGGCTAAATTTTCCCAATTAATATAAACAAAATGACTCCTTTTATAACCAGTCACTTTGAGCAAATATGAGCCTAGTGTCCATAATTTTGATGTAGTAACCATTATATATGTGCATATTTCAGTATATATGAGACTGGGCAGTATTCACAGTGGACACGAGTATTTATATGATATAAATAGTGCTGAATCGAGTAACTTTGAAAAGCCAAAAATGTTTGCATGCGGCGGTATTCACAGTGGACAAAAGTATTTATATGATATAAGTACTGCTAAATCGAGTAACTCTGAAAAGCCAAAAATGTTTGCATGAGCAATCAGCCCAGGTACAATTATCTCAAAAGGCACTACTTACAATTCTAAAATGGATGGGAAATTCAAATTGCTGCCCAGCTGTCCACCCAGATTCATGCTTCCAAGGTGTCTGTCAAATATAAATTCCACTGAGCCTTATCCCAAGTGTTCATATTCAGCATATCAATCAAATAACTTATGCAATGCAAACCAATTACCTAGAATATGAAAACAATAACAAAATTGAAATCAATACCAACTTAAGAAAGGGAGGATAGACATACATAGCAGTTATGTTGGAGAAGACACATGCGACACCTTGCCACAGTTCTAAACATGGATCTCCTCCCACGGGTTTCCACCCTTGAAGTGGTGGCGACCCCAGAGAAACATATAGACTATTGATTGCACCAACTGTAACGATGACACATCTTGAAACAGATTAGTTTCAATAACCTGTGCACTTTAGAAGCAAAACATAATATTTAATCAAGTGAGAGTAACCATCCAATTTTAATGGAAGGCAAACATGACTATGCAGAGAAATGACTGTAGAATTTATTTTTCCCAAGCTGAAATTCCGAATATTGTATGCTAAAGAACTTTAAAAAAACAAAAACAAAAAAAGTTATAAGTTAAAACAACAAATAAATAAATAGAACTTCCTTTACTTGTTTCCTTGCTATTTTTTTCGGTTTTATTGTACCTTCCCTAAGAAGTAAATGAAGCATTATATTTCTAATATGGAAATAAAACTAAGAATTGAGAAGACTATTTGCAATACCATCAACCATATCAGTATCTCCAACACAGAAAGTCCCTGCGAGAATCACGACGCAGGTGACAAAAATCCCAACATGCAACTCCAATTTGGTGCTTGTCATTTTCATAATGGAGTTAACTTCCAAGATTGAAACCACACAAGCTATAAACCGAAGTTGGGGAAGCTCAAAACTTCAAAACTGAAAATACACTAAAGAACAAGACAAAAACTTCCACGAGAATCCGAGGTCGTTCTTAAAAGGGAATCAAACCCTTTTCAGAACAGAGACAAAAATAAAGGAAAATGAAAATGGCGGGGGAAAGTGACCAAAATAAAAAAGGCTTCAGTGCGACATGGAGAAAGAAAATGGGAAAGAAGAAGACTTAAGAGAAGAGGAAAATGAAAAACAAAAAGTGGGCAATGCAGGGTAAGCAAGAGTTGAGAAACCCTAAAGATGAAACTAAGTAGTGTCGTCCAAAGCACACACCAGTACTGTACAGTGTAGTGTAAGGATATACAGACACTGTGTGACACTCTTTATCTGTTTCTTTCTTCTCAAAAGCAGAGACAACCAGAGCGCTTTTTTAGACATCATTCAAAAATTGTTTTACATGTTTAATTTGTAATAATAAGGGGTCCACCATCCTCGTCGTACACACAAGGATTTATGACATTTCTCCAACGTTAGTTTTGACTTCTTATAACGGTGAATACTCTTTGTTTGCACCAACATAAGTATACAAGCTTAGTTAAATTCACAGTCTGAATTTTCGTATGCCAATTTAAATCTTACTGGTACTGCATTTATAGCTGCAATCATGCATAATAATTAAGGATTATTTCTATCTTTAACATCAAAACGTTTTTTAATCATCAACAATGGGCAATTCACATTACATGCTAGAATGAAAGAAAAAAAAAACAGTAAGCAAACTAAACCATCCATTCATTTGCTTCATGTGCTTTAAAACTTATTGACTCTTTTTATTGAATTATTATTTATTATTTATGTGTATTGAATTCTTTTTCAATGGTTAATTTTCCTTTAAGAAATTCAATTAGTTGGGTTTAGTTACTGAGTTAGAAAGGATCCTATTAATTTAGACTCTTGGAGATGCTATACACTCACCCTCACTAGTATTTTACTCGTGTATATTATAAAGTAATATGCAAGTTTCGTCTGCAACATCGCATGCTTCTTGGAAATATTAGATGAAAAATGTGTTGAACTTTTACTTGGAATTAAAATCTGACTCACAGATTCAATCAATAGCCACCGGTTTGTTTAGTGTGATAATAAAGAGCCATCACATCTTATACTATATCACTAACCTGGACGTGTGCTTATAATAAAGAGAAAATCTATTCAGAATTTTTCAAACATTGTTTAATTTCAAATAGTTCAAAAAAACAAGTAATTTAACGGTAAACAAATAATAGACTAATTTTTTCATGATATGATCGTAACAGGAATTAAACATTATACCGAAATTAAATAAATTTAGAGGCTATAAATTGCATCCTGATTTGTATAGTTAGGTGGATGTTGGTGAATGATGATCGGTTTGTAATTAGATGTTTAAAGTTGGAAGCATGGGCCAAACGATGTCGTTGGGTAAATAGATGGTGGGTCACTCAGTTAGTACTTTGTTTATGTATAACTTGCACTTTCATTATCAATTTACTTTCATAATAAGTAAATGTATAAACATGTATACTTAATTTCATATTTAATCCTGTTATATTTATTTTTCCTTTACAATAAATAAGTTTCATTTTGACTACTTTGATAAATAACAAATAAACATTTATGTTTAATTAAAATTAATTATCTGTTTTAAAATTATTACAAAATCAGATTCAAATATTTTATGAAGTTTATATATATTTTTTACTTTATTTAATGTTTAATTTAAAATAATATGATTCTGAAATATATTATTGATAATTACTTTCCTTAATTAGTATAAAAATGTAGTCATTCATGCCCATATTTTAAAATAAACTAATTTTTATTTTTATTTAAATTCATATATTTTTAAAGTTAAAAAATCAAATTAAACTATAATTTTAAAAAAAATTAATTTTTATTTAAAATTAAGAAATCAAAGAAAAAGTAATAATAAAATTTGTTTTAAAAAAATTATTTAAAATTAAGAAATCAAAACATATTTAAGAGAAAGTAATAATGAAATTTGTGTTATCACTTCATTGACTAATGTTTACGCTAAAATATGGTTGCTTTTTATTGTTAAAAAATAACCTAGCACTATTTTTCATTTTGTTCTGATCTGTTCATTTTTTTTAAACATGTAATTCTGATACCTAAATTTATAATACTTCTAAAAGATCACTTTTTGATATATTTTTTCTAAATATTTATGCACTTCTCTTTTCCTAGATTAAGAAATAGTTATCCAAATATATCATCACTTGTTTTTTTTTTTTTACAATTTCTTGTAAACTGCATCATTCTACATCCTTGATACATTAGGGTGAAAATAAAAAAATAAAAAACAATTCTAGGTGGCAGCAATTAAATACAGAACTAGCATACTATATCAAGAGTCAATTATCGATAATTACATCATCTTTTCTCCCATCAAATATACATATATTTTTTTTCCTCCTAAACAGTAGTTTATTCTCTTGTGTATGCTTCATATTTCATATTTATTATTATTTTAGTATTTAATAAATTTTTACACACATTTTACGTTTACTATTTTATCTTTCGATTCTTTTATTATTTAACATCAAGTGATATAAAAGAACATTTTACATTTTACATTTCATTCTTCGTACTGTAGTCATGAAGCTCGTGTGTAAAAATGGGAAATTTATTTACACTATATGTTACTTTTCATTTTTTTCATCAACAGTCTCATTGGAAAACTTTTTCAAACATTGATTATTTTGTTCCTTCCTATGCATGTTCTTACCAGTCGTGGTCCAATTTTGGCGACCTTACCGATAATTCTGGTAACAATTGTCGTGTATAATGTCTGCACTAAGAACCAAATTTGAAAAAAATCTAAATTAATTATGGATTATGAATACATTATAAAATTGATTAAAATGGATAATTAGAATCCAATTTAAATAACACGTTAAAATTTTTATGCATATTAAACTCAATTTATATTTTAATATTTATAAATTCATAAATATATTTTAAAATATAAATTTTATTATTTTCATTATATATTATTTTGTTAAAATTTAATAATAAATTACTTTTTGCACTCTCAACAAAAATTTGATCACCCATACTATCTTTTTATAGTAGATGTTTAACACTAAAAATATATATAAGTGTTTTATTTAAAATTATTTATATATGGTTAAAATAACTCAATAATTAATAACTAATGATAACAATTATTAATAGAAAGTTAAAGAAAATAATAGTCATAAAAGTTAATAAGAATAATAAAAATCATTTATTAATAATTAATACATCATTTGCATTATATCTTAACCCTGGTTAAGTTAAGTAAGGTTAACAGTTCTTGATCTTATACCTCTAATTTTCTAACTGCACCTCCATTTTCTTTCTATCTTCAAACATGCATTCTTGCACTCTGCACAATTGATTACATCTCTCCATTCCTACACTCCATTTCATTTTTATTAAGAGACGCAACATCTCACTTGAACTAGAGCTATGGGATAATTATTTTTCTTTTGAGTATTTAAGAGTGAGTGTGATATTAAAAATTAAAGATATTTGAGAGGGGTTAGTAGTGTTTGAGTGCAGTTTGGAGTGCCATATTTAGGATTGGGCAAAAATAACTAATTTGTACTGTACTATATTATATTATACTAAAAAAAACTGATCTACTTTTACTAAAATTTCAGTATATTATTTTATGGTTCAGTTTTAAAAAACTAAACTTGTAACTGTTTCGATTCAGTTAACTGTGAGAATTGTATTTACTCTTTCTTCTTCTCTAATTCTCGTTCAACTGTTTCACTAAAAAAACATTACTTAATAATAAAATATTAATAAAAGAAATTGTTCAAATAAAAAATTAATAATTAATTTTTTAAGACAAAATTTTTTTATCACAAATTTTTATATTTTTTTTATCAATAAACATATATCACTTTTTAAATAATATTATTTTAAGTAATAAAAGTAAAATACATTTTTTAAAAATTTAATTTTATTAAATGATTAAGTAATATAAATCATAAAAAAAAGACTATATAAAAAAATAATACTTTAAATATATTATATTCTTTAACATATTATTAAATAATTATATTGTAAATTATAAATAAAATATCCAAATAAATAAAAGTAAATAACAATATATGTCCTAAATATGTTAAAATTTATTTTTCTCTAAAAATATTTTTTTTATGACTAATTGTGCAATTTTGATGATTACTTCATTTAACGTTTGAATTCTTTTACCTAATAATAAAAAAAAATCTCATATATATTTTAGAAAAAATTAAATTAATTTTTAGTTTAGTACAGATTTTAGTAATACACTGTAGTTCAGTTTTATTTATCCATCTCTATATGCTTCTAAGAAGTTTGACTTGCTCTGTAGTGGTGCACTTGGATGCTTTGTGGTGATACTCTTGGAGTGTTTTTCTTCTTCGTAATTGCATTGATATTGCTATAGAAGTTAATATTTATTGTTTTGTTAATCTATTGCATTATTTTATTTTTGGTTAATCTGTTGCATTGTTGCATGTTAGTACTCTAGTTTTGGTTCATCTACATGGTCAGAATAGAAAACTGATTCATTTTTTGAAAATGCACATATCGGTTATTGAGAACAGATGCAATGTAGTCGGTTATAGACATCCGAACGACAGCTTCAGATTTTCATATCCAGTTAACCTTTACTTCAGTTATATATTTAAATTATATTATTTATGAAATACTTGTTTGCTTATATTAGTTTATAATTTTTTTTATGTATGACTTTATAATGTATTATATAATTTTTAATTAATATAAATTTATTTTACAAATTTATTAAAATTAATAAACTATTTTTGAATTAGAATGAACTTGAGATGAGTTGATCACATCGAAAATCTAAATCTATGAAAATAGGATAGGATATCCGATGCAAACAATCTCGTATGTCAAAATCCGATTAAGTTTAATTTGTTGTATAAAATGTTATTAATAATTACTTATTTATCTATTTTATTAGTTTTAAATTATTTTTAAAATTATATATTATTTTGTATAAATATATATTGTAATTATATAATTTTTAATTAGTATAATGTAATTTATATTAATTTATTAAATTAATAAAAATGGTTTTCAATCACTCTATCGGATATGCAAATCCGAATGTGGTTTGGATATCAATTTGTACCCTTCGGATTACAGTTTAATGTTTTATAAAATTTCATTATATTATTTTATTAGTTTAAAAGTATTTTTAAAATTATGATTTTGTATAAATATGTAATATAATTATATAATTTTTAATTAATATAAATTAATTTCCATAAATTTATTAAAATTAATAAGACTGATTTTGATTAAAAATAAATAAACATTTGCCTATCGGATATGATATAAAAATATATTTAGAAAAGAAAAACAATGAAAGATAACATGTGTTTAAATTTAATATATTTAAAGATCTTGAAAATTTAAAGAAAATTATCCAAAGATGTAAGAGTGTATAGAATATTTTGTTGTTTGGTGACTAATAAAGGAATTGAGAAGTTAGAAATAGTTGTAAAGGTGGGAATGCAATTAATTGAAGAAAATGATGATTGGAGAGAAAATTTGACTTGAAGATTATGGGTCCTATAAAGTCCCTCTTCAAACCAATCATTCTCATTCAATCTCCCATCCATTAATTGCTAACTCACGTGGGACGGTTCTCACCTTCATCTTACAACATAACACCATCTTTTATCATTTTTTTCTTATTTATATATGATTATTATTTTAAGGAAAAAGTTTTTTTAATATTTTTTTTTTTACAACATTTTGACAACATATACATGACAGTATATGATTAATCCGTTTCAAATATTTTTTTAAATATAAACTCAAACAAACCAATAAAATGATGACACGTATTCTGTTGTTAAAATATTATTAAAAAAAATCCTTATTTTAACCTATATCTTTCTAATATTTTAACCTACATTTATAGGATTAATTTATATTATGAATTCATGTTTTTATTAAAATAATATTTACTTTAAACACATAGTTAATAATAGAATAATAATATGATCCAAATAAATATAAGTTTAGACTCTTATAAGAAAGAGAATTAATAAATTTTATTTAATCATATTCTTTAGGATGTCTATTAATTCAAATAAAAATAATTATTAATTTAATTAGATAAAAATAACTATGAATGTTGACACAAAAATAAAATTCGTTTTTAAAAATAGGTAGATATTTTTTCAAATCCAATTGTAAACTGTCTTATTTCCTAATTCAATTGTCAACTGTCTTAAAACACATTTTTAAAATAATGTTTAAGATTTTTATATTATTTTAACACGTTTTTCAAATATCAAAATAAAATATCGTTTACCAAAATAATAAAATAAAATTAAAAAATTATAATAATATATTTTTAAGATTTAAAAATCAAAATATATATAAAAAAAATAAATATAAACAAATTTTACTTGTAATTAGATAATTAAAATATATTTAAGTATTACAAAATACTAGATTTAGAGATACTCGAGCATGGCATGTGCTGCACAGATCAAGAGCCTTGCCTTTCTCTGGATCCTTCCACTTGATACCGTGCACAAACAAAAATCCAATTTACAATTTCTACTTTTACTTTTCTCTTATGCAACCATTTATTCTCTTCTAACATCTTATTCCTGCTTACTCTAAATGTGTAGCTAAAATTACATTCTAATACTTTTAATAAACAATTATTTTTTCTTTCGAATTTATTTTCATCAAAATAATATCTATAATTAATTATTTTAATCTTTTTAATCCCATTTAAACATTCACACTTTTCAACAAATATTGTCTACCACTTTAGTCACATTAAATCGATATTTTAGTTTGAGTATATGGCTTTTTTTATCATGTATTTTATACATATATAAACTTAACTGATTGGAATAAACGTTAATAAATCTCATTCATAATATGATTAAAAATTACGCTTTTAAGATCGTAATTTTAATTTTATTTATTTTTTGTCAATTATTAATATAATACAATCAATTTTTTTATATTAAAATTTTAATTTCTTTTATTATACCAAAAGTGAAATATACAAATATTTTGTTATATTAAACCAATTATTTACTTTTTGTTATTTTTAAAACATGCAATGAATCTATTTAATATATAAACTGAGCTAAGTAGGTGATTGTGTAGTGTCCTTAAAATATTTAATTTTGCTAGAATTAACACTTAATATGTACTCCTAAATTTATATTTTTTCCAATATTCCTTAACACAAATAATACATACATACATAATATATATACATACATACATAATATATATACATGCATAATATATATATATATATATATATATATATATATATATATATACAGAGAGAGAGAGAGAGAGGATATATAAAAGTATAAAATTTTAACTTGCCCGTCAAATTGCTTTCCAGAGCAGTGAAGATATCTTCCAATAAATGTCTTCCCATTGACCTCTGCAAATCTTCACTCTTCCTTTCATCCTTTTTTATTTCTTCTCTCGTGTCCTCTCCCTCTTCAACTACTGCTGTTACTTCTCACCACAATACTGCAACATCTCTAATGGAGCAATCCTTCCACTTTCTCTTTTGCCACACCCTACTCTTTCACTAGCAACTTCTCATGTTCCTGTCTTTGTTGGAACCAAGCAACCTGCCACACCACTCTGCTTCACATTTCTAAAATGGGTTGCTGTGTCAGTACCGACAGATCTTATTCTTCACCCTCAAGCAAACCTTGTGAGCCACCACTAAGATCTACTGTTATAGGTTCAGAAAACAGAGCACTGCCACCGGAGGAAGAGACTGTGAAGGAAGTGTTGTCAGAAACACCCAAATGGAAGCCCAAATTCGATGCGGAGAAGTCCACAGAGACAGAAGTTAAGAACGAGAAGGAGAAGTTATTCATCAAGCCCGAAGAGATCTCTGAGGTTTCTGAAGTTTGCAGTGTGAGCGAGAGCGTGTCCACGCTCGCCGACGAAGAGTCGCGTCAGAGGGTAAACGGATCTCCAGCAAAGGTTCGTAAAGCGCGCTCCTTTTCCGGCGAGCTAGGGGCCCGAAGGGAAAGAACGGCGGGGAAGTCCCCTGCAAGAAGGGCGGAGCAGTCGCCGGGGAGAAGAAATGCTGGGTCGGTGAGAGTTATTCAAATGGGCAATGGAGTAAGTGGGAACCAGCCTCGCCGACGAGACGCCGGCGAGAATTCCGGCCGTCGATCCAGGTCACCGGCTACCCGCATCGACAGCGGGGCAGCTAGATCCATCGTGGGTCGTAGTCCGTCGGCAAGGAGAACAAATCAATCACCCGCACGGGTGAGAGCGGCGGCGGCGGAGAGCGCTGGCCGGAAACTGGAGAATTCGAACATGGAGGGTAAGTGGCCTTCTTCGGCTAACGAATCGCTAGAAAACCCACTTGTGTCGTTGGAGTGCTTCATATTTCTGTAGGCAAGCGAATTGTGGCGGCGACGACAGAATGACAGCATGAAGTTGGTGAAATTAGTGGTGAAGATATAGTTGTTACTCTTGTTAGTGATTATTAGTAGTGTTGGTTAACTCATACTAGTATTAATTGTTTAGTACTTTGTTTGATCAGTGTCTGAAGTGATTTGGTGAGCAATTTAATTGAGTGTAGGAAGGTGTAAATAGATGAAGTCATTGGTCAATTGTAGGACAGTGAGTTATTATTGGAGGGAAAGGAAAGGGTGGTTTCGTTAGATAAGTTGAATACGTAAATGGTGAAAACTAAAAAGGAAAACTAAAAGTGACCTATCTTTCTTTAATTGCAGTCCTGTTTTCTTCTTTTTTTCTACCCCTGCCAGTACAATTTTTCTCCTCCTTCACCAATTGGCAGGTTTGGAAAGATTGCGTTTCTGCCATATACGATTCAGTCTGTACCAAATATTCACCTTAGCTTTTCTGAAAGTGAAACGCTACGAGTGACCGTGAACTACTTGCAACTTATTCACCATTTTGTTATAGCTACAACTTCTCTTGCTTTTTTGTTTTTTACTTAGAATATTTTACATTAAAAAGTTCAAAGAGCTGATTTTATGAAAACTCTGTTGCTGAATAGCTAATTTATGGTACTTACTGAGGCTGCTGGACATTCCTCTAAAAAGACACTGCATAGCCTTTATATTTCTCTCCTACCTTAACTTTCGATCCTATTGTTCCAAGTTTATATTTATTGAAAAAGACAGCTATAAACAAGTTTTAAATATCAACCCCATGTCAATATCATATGCCATCCTGTAGATTAATTAATAATGAAAAATGTAGTAAAGATACTTCTTCCTGTCACACTACTACACTCTCTTTAGAAAAGGATATATATAGAAAAAAAGGAAAATTATACAAAATTAAATAGGAAGATAATTTACGAGGATCGCATAAAATAATTTCTTGCCAGTGAAAGAGGGTTTTCCATGGAAATTATACCGATTTTATCACATTAAAGCCATGAAAGTTTTCATACGTGTAAATATGTAAAGATGTACGTTACAAAGTTAATGGACTCACTTTAATCTGATTGAAAGGGTGATAAGTGTTATTAAAAGAGTACACGTTTTTTAAAAAGATATAATGCAACATTTTCTATAAGGCAATTCTTAATGGAAAGGATGGAATATAAACAAGTCACTCTTATAACTAATATCATACTAAAAAATGTATTTGAAAATCGATTTTCATTATAAACAAATACGCATTATAAATTTTGTTTATTTAAACTAGCAATCTTAAATATTTTTAATTTATATTTAATAGAAATGCAAAACATTTATATAAAGTTAACAATTT
This sequence comes from Vigna radiata var. radiata, assembly GCF_000741045.1. NCBI lineage: Eukaryota > Viridiplantae > Streptophyta > Magnoliopsida > Fabales > Fabaceae > Vigna > Vigna radiata. The sequence continues at coordinate 18,869,519 of NC_028360.1, read as the reverse complement.
CAATATACACTTTTAGAATTAAAACATAACATGCACATGTTTTCTATATTTTATAATAACAAATTTGTATAAACTAAAATAATATTGAAAGAAATTTCAGATTTTAAAACGATCAATATATAATGTGAGACTCTCAGTCAATCGTGTATCTTATCCGAATTATTGTTTATTTTAAAATTTAAAATTTTAATTCAAAAAACATCTTAGAAGATTAAAAAAATTATATTTAAATTATTTTTTTAACTTTAACTTTTAATTAATATGGTTATTTTTTAATTAATATGGAACTATTTAATTATTGAAACAATGTTTAATAGAAACAAAATATTAAAGAAACGAGATGAATGTAAATTACATCTAAAATTTACCAAGAAAAATTATGAAAACTTAAACTAATTATAAAATGATAGATGGACAAAATCAAGAATTAACTTGTTTGTGTACTCTTTCTTATTTAGTAAGGTTGGAAAAATTTAGATATAATAAAAGTACTTTTAAAAGTATCAAACTCTTCTTTTGTCTTAACTTGTCTCTTTTTTTGTGAATTCTCATATTCTTCTTAACCTGTTTTTTTGGAAAGAACATTCATGTAAGACTTATGTTTCTACTTCTTTAAGAAAAAACTTATTTTTGGATTCGCTATCAACCTTATTTTTTATTTATTTGATGCAAAAATTCTTAACCTTAAATTTTCGTGATAATTGTGATGTTAACATCTATAATTATTTCTTTCTCTATCTTAAGCATTTTTATTTTCTTTATTTCTTTATTATTATATCTATTTTTATGGTGATCAATCACTTTATAATTCTAGACATGGTTAGTTATACTGGAACAAAAATAGGTAGAAAAGTCTTGTGTTTTTTTGTTGGGACAGTAGTTAATATTAAAAGCCGTCAAACTTCAACATTACAATTTTGTAGGAGAATCTAATTTATTATTGTTATTGTAAAAATTGAATTTAAATAAAATTTAGGTTCTGTCCTAATTGTTACTTTTAATTTCATCTTCTAAATTTAGAACATTTCAACTTAGTTCTTTAACATGGTCCATAGTAGATCGAGTGGATCAAGTGTTTTGAGGAATAAAAAGTATGGTTTTAAAACTTTAAAATGAATGATTTTTAAGTCTTTTTACTAATAATAGATTTAAAATTTTAAAAAAGTTTTACACGATCTCTAAATCTTATTGGTACATTTGGTTGTGAGTTAAGAAATATATTTTCGATAGAGATACGAATAAAATGTTTTAGAAAACATGATCCTTATTTCTTTTACTTGTAAATGAAATTCTGGCTAGATATACTATTTTATTATAAATTTATCCAATCTAATAAACAACATTATTTAAATGTCAAATAAAAACTATATTTCTTATGACAAAAGTTATAAATTTTATACTTTATTCGGTTGAAAGAGAGAAACATGAGATGGAAATAAGTTGAAAAATTAAAAATAAACAAAAAAGTTAATAATCAATGAAAAATAGTGAAGAAACAAGGAAAGATATACATTTTTTTTTAATTTATCTTTATTTCACCTTTAAAATCAACCTGATTACATAAGTCTTAAAATATGCATATTCAACAATGATCTATCCGTAATCTATGGTATTCAACCGTAACTAAAAAAACGCGTAATGCATGATACATTCACGTGTTAACCAATATATTTGACTTTGTGTTTTTGTATAAAATAGAGGCCATTGGGAAGAACTGGTCCAACATGCTATAACTACCCTATGGTTAAATTTTGACATTATTGCGACTAATTATTTTTATACTCTTTAAAATTATAATTGTTTTTATATGATGGAATACTAAATTAGCTTATTTATTGCAATAGTGAAGGGAGGGTCATTGACAGCCATACTAATGATAATAACGAAAGTAATGGTTAGGGCTGCACAAAAATAATTGAACTGTACTGTACTATAGTTAACTGTACTATATTATACTTAAAAAAAACTGATCCATTTGTACTATAACTTAAATATACTGTTTCATAGTTCAGTTTTTAAAAACTGAACTGAAAATTTTTTGGTTCAGTTAACTGTAGTACAGTACAGTTCAGTTATTTTTGTGAACCAAAGAAACCGAACTGTGAACTGTACTATCCAAACAAACCAAACTATGAACTGTGCTATCCAAAGAAACCGAACTGTAAACTCTACTATCCAAAGAAACCAAACTGTGAACTCTAATGTCTGTACTATCTGATTAGGAGACTAACCTCGTCTTTAAGCTCTTATTCTCGTGTCTTTAACCAAACTGTGCATCACTTTCTCTCTCATCTTTCTCCCACATCAGATTAGGGTTCGAGTCTTGCGATTCACTGAGTGTCTCCCGCTCGCCGTTCACAACGTGTTGCCATTGCCGTTGCGCTTAGTTGTCGTCCCGTCGCCGTCGCACTCAGTTGCCGTCGCCGTCGCCGTCGCCGTCACACTCAGTCGCCGTCTCCGTCACTAATGGTTAACTACTATACTTCCTATAAACAAAGAGGGACTGCTAAAAAATAAGGAAGATATGTGAAATAATTTTTTTTATAGTTTAAATTTGAGAATAATGTTTTATTTTAGAAAATCGAAGTAAAAGTTCACAAACAACTAACATTTCATTTACTTTTTAATTAAACATTTTCATTTTAAAAACATAAAACCAGATCAATAGTATCTAATACATTAAACATTTCATATAAGGAGATTTTATGCATATCTAATATAGAAATAAAGGTAAATGACTTATTTATTTACTTACTTCATATATCAAAAATAAACACGGTTACACGAATGCATGAGACTTCAGAATTTCAGTCGACTCGATTCATAAAAGTTGAATTATTATTATTCCTAGTTTTTTTTTTTTTCTCAAAAGTATAAAATGTCAACTTCTAACAAAAAGTCTTACATAAATTATATTAAAAGAATGCTAAAAAATATAGGTGAATAAATTTAAAATGCTGAGTAGCAGATGTTAAAAAGAGATAAATTACTTATACACTATATTAGTTTTTTTGTTTATAATTTGTTGAAGAAATAAATATCATAGTGTCCCTGTAAAATGAGTTATTTGGTACTATATTATTTGTACTAATCCTTGTTTTATAATTATTAACACATCATTTAAGATATTCAAAAAATATTTTTGTTATAATTCAACAACTAGTATTCAATGTGATTTTTATTCTGTGATAATATTAACTGTTTTTATTTATGGTTTATATTTATTTCTGTTGTTTTTTTCTGAGATTTTTAAAATATTAGTTTGATTTACTGATCTAACATCCTTGAATTCTATAAAGTAAATAATTGCAAGAATTAAAAAACGAAAAAATAAATGGGAGTAAATGCAATGTACTAACAAAACTACTTGCGTAAACTCTCTTTGAAAAACCTCGACATTTGTTTATTGCGTATTTATATTTACTTTTTTCTTATTATAACAAAAAAGTTATTAAATTATAACATGTTTTTTAATTATTCATATTATTAATAAGATTTTTTTAATACACAATTTTCTTTTTAATTATATATTTTAGTAAAAAAACTTATATTTAAATAATTACTCAAAATAATCAACTATTTACATAATAAAATGATTATCCATAATAAAACTGTAAAAGTTATTTACTTTAAAAAAAATTATTGGTGAGATCAATTGTGTGTGTGTGTGTGTGTGTATATATATATATATATATATATATATATATATATATATATATAAAAGATAAGACTTTTAATTGTAGATTAATTCTTAACCGTTAAAATATATATATTTTGGATATCGACATTTATACTATGTGAATTTGTTTCTATTTTATACAGAATTTTTACATTAATTGAATATAAATATGTAATATCAAATTTAAATTTGGTATAATAGTTAAGATAAAATTTTCCTCCAAAAATAAAGATGTTCAAACTTTCATCCTCTTAATTGTTAAACAAAAATGTAAAAATATGTGTAAATATCCTTATTTAAATACTACAATTTTGAAATTTGTTTTATTTTGTATAATAAAATTGATTTATGTCGTTTTGGATATTCTCAAATATGCATATAATATATGTAAAATAAAAAGATACAAATTAAACGGGTCAACTGTGAAGAAATAAAAGTATAATTCAATAATGTACAAGACATTTTCAAACAAATCTTTTGGCGAAACTTGTAGAATGGAAAAAGAAGGAAATAGAGAAACAAACTTTTAAAATTAAAAATAAGAAAATTTACTAATTATAATTTATGAATAAACTTGTAATTAAAAATACAATTTTACTAAAAATATGATCCTATTTGACATGGGCGGTACTGTTTATACCCATTATAAATATAAATTGCTTCTGAAGTATGTGTTCGTGTCTGTCTTATGGATCTACCCATTATTGATTGGAAACTATAAACAGATTTAAAGTACAAAAAGAATCTATAAAGAATATATCTATATTCTTTTCGCATTTGGATTGAATAATTGAATCAGATAGTTATACGAGTGCAATAAAANANCTTTTATTGAACATAATTTATAGAATACTCTATTACTGATAGAGAAAGTATGATTATTTCAAATTGCAGTAAAAATATTGAGTCTAATTTTCTATGTATAAGAATAAGGTGAAAAAATCAATGAAATTCTAGAATTCTATATATTATATTCTATATCTAGAAGTGATTGTTTTTCCCAAGATTTATTGATTAGTAATCCAGTTTTGAAGCGGACGCAAAAGACCAACCTTTTTAAAATTGTCAATATCATATATATATATATATATATATATATATATATATATATATATATATATATATATATATATGATAATTATCTTTTGGATTATTAACAAAACTAATTATACCACCTACTAACTACAAATTACGTAAGTGTCTTTTTACACTGTTTGTTCCTCTAGTCGTGTTTTTATTTGTTTAGTCAAATATTTTTGTAGTTTTCTTTTAAATCTTGTAAAAAAGATTTTACATATTAACCAATTTAATAAAAAATATATATAATTACATTTTTTTTCTTAACAAAATCAAAAGTAATAATGTATTTTTTTTCTTTATTGCGAAATAGCATGTAAACACACACAAAAGTTAATTATCATAAAATTACTTCTATAATATACTAGAATAAAAAATAAATTATAAAAAAATCATACGTTTCCTTTATGTAAACGTCTAAAACTAATATAATAATGCTAATATAAAATATATTTTTTTTTATTTAGTTTAATTAACTAACTATATTTAAATAGTTGAATGAAACGCCGTGTTTTCTTTCATTTTAGCTTTTACAAATAAAGGACAATTTGTTTCTATTTTCTATAGAAACTATTTTATTTTAGAGTTATTCCTGTATCGAGTTAGCTGGCAAAACCTCATTACCAACGGTGCTTAAACCCCATCCACTTTCCTCTTCTCTTTCTCTTACCAAATCCAAATTTTCGCAAAATTTATTCACTACCAAGCTTGACCTCATTCTCTGCGAATTCTCGCGCTCTCAGAAATCGTGTTTGCCCGTCGACGACGAGTCGAAAGGTATCGGCGTCGTCGCTCCGTCGCCCGGCGAGAAGTTTCTCAAACGCCAACTGTCGTACGAAGCTGCCAAGCTCATTCTCAATGAAAATAAGAAGAGGAAAAAAAAAGAAAGATAACGCTGGAAAAGCTTCTCGTAACGTCGCTTCCTGCTACGGCTTTGGCCCTTCGTTGCACACTTCCGATGTCGCCCCTGGATATGGTGATCCTGAAACCTATGAATTGGTATTGCTTCAATCTAATTTCAATTTTGCAAGTGTCATTATGCATTGACACACTGGCTGTCGCTGAATTCCGGTGCACTGATTACGTGTTTGTGTTGCAGAAGAAGAAACACCACCAGCTTAGAACCGTTCTATGTAGACGGTGCTAGCTTTTGTCGCACGGCGAGATGATAACTGTGAGGACACGGAGGATACCCTGGCGGTAAATTATTCGTTACCGCTGAAGAGCTTCGAGAGAAGTTGACTCACTTGCGTCACGAGAAAGCTGTTATTGTCAAACTGGTAAACAAGTTGTTTAATTCGATAGGATAGACTGAATAATGATCTCAAGAAGCTAGAATTGATTAGACATAAGATTCAGTCGTGTAATGCTTTGCAATTGTATTTTTACCTTAGGTATTTTATAATTTTTGTTCTGAGAAAGTATTAGTCTAATTAATGGATGGATTCTTAATGAAATTTACATTCAGTTTATTTTTAGAAAAAAGAGAAGCTCATAGCATAAAGCTGGAGAAAATTTTTAAACTTAAGTATGAATACTAGTCGATAAACTTACCAGTTCCAGCCCCAACCCCAGCCCAACCCAGCCCCAGCCCAGTCCCAGGACCAACCCAGTCCCAGTCCCAGCCCAGCCCCAGCCCAACCCCAGACCAGCCCCAGCCCAGTCCCAGCCCCAACCCAGTCCCAGCCTCAGTCCAACCCCACCACAGCCCCAGCTCCTAAATTGTACTAGTATCGGGATTGTAGCTACGATATATTCTAGATTAGTCAACTAAGGTTTTTGGAGTGGCCATTGTGGGAATAGCCTCCGTGCGTTTTCTTTGCCAACGTAAAGGATATATTATTTATAGAGGAGGAGTTTGCATGTTGCTGACATTTGACATACTACAGTGGAAAGCTGCTACCTTCTACATGTTTTTGGTCTTCATTACAGGCTTGAGTGGACTTTGTCATGCCATTTTTATTGAAGGTGGCATTTCTGTGCGCTATAGCAACTGCAGCTGCAACTTCCTTCTTTCCTGCTATTGACCTAGGGACTGTTCGTTTCATTGTTAAGGGTTTATTTTTTACATGGTGGATGTGTGGCATTCACACTGGTCAAGTGCGGCAATCCTTACAGAAGAAATGTCACTTGAAGGTGTGTGTGTGTGTGTATATATATATATATATCTTGAAAATAATTTTTTTCAGGACAAATGGTCGAGTTAATATGGAGTGGTCTATATGAGATATCCCTCTACTAGTTATTAGATTTGCTTCAAGGCGGGTAACAATCACGTTCTTTAGTCAGGAGTTTATTCTGTTTGAAAACCTGTTTTTAATTTCTTTTTGAACAATATGATGACAAGGCAATTTTTATGGAAGTGGATGCATATTTTGAACTACACCATTGGAAGGGGACCTATATAGACCTGCTATCTCCAATATAATTAGCTAATCATGAAATCCTGAAAAACTTGTAGTGTTATCTTCTTTTTTCTTAATACTCCAATGTCAGACATGTATTCTCTTCCCTATCTGATGCAATTGGTAGAACCTCTCTTCCTTGTTTTTCAGTGGTGGCGTTTGTCATTCGGGACAGTGTATTTAGACATTTTGCGTCATTTATGAGAACGTGGGGGTAAGAACCTCGACATTAGGCAAGCACCACAAGATCAAAAGCCTAATGGCTGTGATTGGCACAGTGGAGTGTTTCTCAGAAACTCAATACTGGCGCATACATGATTTAGTTAATTCTTTCATGTGCTGATTAAAAAAAAAAGGTTAATTCTTTCATGTGGTTTTTCCATTGATTTTTAATTTTACATGTTTTATGAGTGCAGTGTAATGCGTGTTGTTTGCATTGCTGCTTGCACTGGTGTGCCTTGTGTCAAGAACACAGGGAGATGAATGGAAGGCTCTCAGGTAACATGTTTTAAAAAATGACCGTTGTAAACCCTCCTCCCATTCAAGAGATGAGATCTACAGATGAGAAGGAAACTGCTGAAACATCTTCACTCAACAACAGCGGTCATACTAATTTGGAGATACAGGCTGTACAAGGAAGGCATAACATTGTTAATATCATGAGGTTGGGGATACCATGCGTTCTTAATAGGGATTCTTTTTTTTTTTTTCTTTTGACCTTTTATTGGAGTTCTTTCTTCCTGCTTCATTGGACGATTCACATGTAGGTTTATCACATAAACACAACTTTCTTCGGCTTTATACAACCCAATTATACTGAATCCTTAGTTTTAAATTTCTTTTCCAGCTTCAACCATTACACATCACGCAACAACTGACTGTGTCTTTCTTTTTATTTTTATTTTTCGGTTTATTTTTCGTATTTATTTATTTCAGTCAAGATGTTAAGTGCTGAATTATTTTTTTAAGAAAACCAGCTTCTAATTTATCATTCTGGTGAAGTACTAAATATTGTTTATGTGTTGGATTTATTTATACACAGAAACCGGGACTTGGATGTGTAGGATGAAATGATTGAAGTTGCTTGAAGGTGCAGAGTGAAACAGCCAAAACAACGACCCAACAAATCTACTAAAACCACGTCACAGCAGCCCCCCACAAACCAGTCTCCATGAAGAAGGCCAGTTTCAAATAAAACTAGCAAGGATAAATTTTGGAATTCCAAAAACTGAGGGTATGCAGGAAGAAATTGATGGAGTGCAGGAAACAATTGCCCGAATCTAAATGGAAGTTCAATTTGCCAGGCCCAAGATAAAACTCACTATCGGCCCAATTGAAAAAGCCCAATAAACTCAAATGGACTTGATGGTTTGTTTAGTGTCCAATACAATAATAACTCTAGGTTGTTGTCACAGTGACTTGTGAACACTGACAAAGTGCGATATTTTTTTCAAAAAAATAAAACAAAAAGTGCAATCATATTTGAAATTGATTAGTGATAGATCCAATTAGGAACATTAGATTATAGAATAACAAAAATGAAATCATTTTCCTTCATTATCTTAGATCAAAGACATTGAGACTTACTTAAGAGAGCAAAATCTTCAACAGATATTGGCATTGACAAAGACCTAAGGATGAATTCTATTATGACATTGTTGAAGAAAGTGAAATTTGGAGCGTGTACAATAAGTTGCATGATATAGTGAGATTTCGCAGCATTGATGGCCTTGTACATGAAATCCATTATCTTAAATCCAAGAATTTCGGCAACATAATCATTAGCGCACACCCGATGGTTCCAACAACCAAACTGACAATTATGGTAAAGGCTATTCACGTGTCATTATCAGAGTGACAATATTATTTGATTTTACGCGTGCGTTTTGATCATGCTATACTAAGTATGGTCTTTGTTTGTGTGCAAGATAAAGAGGTTTCCATTGTTTGGTGCACAACATTCTATGCATTTACAACCACTGATTTACACTCTGGGAAACCCCAAAGCTTCTGTCAGGGAGGAACATTTGGACAGTGAAGAGATGGACCTCTCATTCCCAAACCAATTTCCACTAAACTAAATTCTATGTACATGGTATTCTATAAACTATAAAGAAATCTTCTACACAACAAGTCTACTTTCTTCATATGAAATGCATTTAACTCCTGCATAACATGCACACATTGCATCAACTTGTCACGCTGAATTCTTATTATACTTGGTTGATGTTATGCATGGTGGTGTAAGTGGAATAAGGTACTGAGCTATGTTGATGGGGAGGCCATGATATCCGTTCAGGGCAACAGGGTGCAGGTGCAGGATGAGCGATGAAAGAAGGAGTCTCATCTCCAGGCATTAAAACCGAAACCCAGCTTGCATACAAACTCATCTGTACAAAATTAGAGAACCTGGTGAATTTCACACAATTCATGAAATATCTAGTAGAGTGAAGTTAGAACATAACATCATTGGTTTAGAAGTTTAAAATAGAAAAACTTTTATCTTGTACAATAGGTGAATTGAGTTGTGATGTCCAGCATAGTTGGAGTAAGGAGTTATTTTACACCACGAGTGGACCATAAATCAAACTAGAAAGGGCTTGACAAATCATTGTCCACTGCAAACTTGGGAGAAAAGCAACATATACTTTTTTTTTATTATTAAACTCATTGCTTTCAACATCACATCTCAAATTGAAGGCAATAACATTAAATGCCTTGTTGAAAACCACAAGACTTCTTTTTAAGGTCAAGCAATTTAATGCCTGCAATCATCAATGTGGTGAAGCAACAGCTGCATCACTATTCCCTGTTTATTTTCAAAACAATAAGCAAACAATAAAACTTTTTAAGAGAAACCGGCTGCTAAAAAGAAAAACAGTGAAATGTCTGCAAGGAGAAATTAATTAATTGCCTATTACAGATTATCAGCAAGACTTATTCAGACAGTGTTATAATGGATAGGAAAAGGAGAAGAACACCAAGGATAAGAACATTTCAAACAGTGTAAGACAACCAACCACACAGGCAGAATAACAAATCAAATTGCTTCATTTGCAGCAATAACTAACGATATTGATATCTTACTTTTTAAAATTGTAAAGCTAAAACACTAATGGGCCACCTAAACTGTCATTAAAAGAAGCAATGATTAGACAGAATTGTGGTGATAAATTATTTGCATCTCATGCTAAACTTACAAACCAAGGCCAGACTAGTGATATGCATCCCATCAATCATCAAAGAAATTAAAGTTTCGAAAATATAAGATTTTCAATGTACTCAGAATCTTGACCTCACTAACGTAAAAAATGAAATAAAATAAGCAACAGAGACAACACATTCATCGAACCCAACATTGCTATTTTTCTTTTCTCCCAATCTGGACACATTTGTTGTATAAGGCACCAACATCATCCAACATCGTATCATACATTTGACTTATAACACAATATAAAATAAAGGAGATTAAATGTGTCCACCTAGATAGATATTGACACAGATTATGGATCCAAAAAATATAGTAATAAAACCAAAATGGTTGCCATTGGATTATATTTTTGCACATCCATAACTAAAATCTTTACACCATGAGCACTTAAGAATTGAACACTCCACGTCCCAGGAAGATGTTGGATCACTTGGATTTACAATTAGCTATTCAAGAATCCAAATCAGTATTTCAATATGTTTTCCACAGGGTATAGTGTTGCTGTGATGCTGAGGTGACTTTTATATCACATAATTTCATTAATAAGAAAAATCATCCTCACGTGGCCTAAGGCTGACCGAGTGGCATCATTAGCATAAACAATAAAAAGAATCCCTGGCATCTGCCTGATTGCAAAAGCATGTTCTCTAGAATCCCATATTCTATGTTCCATTAACACCACAACGAAATTCCAAATGTAATCCAAATGCCAAACAAATTATGCATTCAATTTTATATTATTTGTGGGCCTTTTGCATTCAAAACTTCATTGGCTAATGCTGGAGGAATCACATTAATGATTTTGTTAAAGTTGAGAGAAACAACTCCACAGGCAATGTCCTAATCAAACTGGTGCCCTCCAACAGAACAGCGAGGTTGGATGAGTAGGTGGGCCTGGAGTGTTCCTCCAAAGTAACGGCATAGAGTAGGCAACACAATTGTTTCTTGGTTCTAGCTCATCATATGAAAGCTAAGCCTAAAATGTTAAAGGAAAAAGGTTATTGACAAATGGCTACGATAGGATGTGTGATTACCTTCTGAATTAGTAGCTAATAGGATAGACAATTAATGACAAAAATAAGAAGACCATAATAAGTTTAACTTTGGTCGACAATCTGTCGCAGACCACAAACATGTACGGTATAATTGAAGATTGGAGGTGATGGTGCAGTTGAGTGTCAAAAACAACAATGTGGGTCTCAACTCCGACTCAGAGATGGATTAATAAGTCCACAATACTAGCGGCTAGGGACCAATGCTAACAGAAAACTTTTACGGAGGACCAGGCCCTCATAAAAGGCAGAGGACAACGAAGTCTACTCATAATTAAGGTATTTGACTGAACGAATAAATGCAAGGAGAATGAAATGAAAAACTTTGGTTAGGAGTTATGCTAGAGTTCTTTAGTTCAAATAACCAAAAAGAGAAAGGGAAACAATAATGTTTTCAGATAAAAAATTCAGATTTTGCAAGATTTCCCCTTTTTTCAAAAGATAAATTTAAGGGTAAATGGGGAAGAGGGTATAAGGCTAAAACACGATAAACTACTAGAGTAGCTCTCCTCCAAAGTGAAGAAAAGCATAAGCATGGTTGGGTCTGTTTAAGGATTAAAGAAGAACACCCTCATAGAGTTGGATGAGAATATTAGGGCCAGTGGAACAAGAAAATTCAGAGAAGGTATAAATAAGAGATCAAGAATGTGTAATACTGAAGGATAACAGTGTGAGAAATGACGAGGAACATAAAAAAACATCTTGAATTAGTCAAATGGACAGGCAGGGGAATTCAGTAGAAAAAAGATAATCCTCGTTAAGAAACCATTATCCTAATATAGTGTGGGAAACAAAAGGAAATTTATGTGAGGGATAATATTCAACCAGAAAAAGAAGCGAGTAAAAAGCAACCTAAAACCAACCAAAGAAAATTAGGTAAAAAGAGCTTTATGTCAGATAAGTAATCATCACTCTTCCAAAATCCAAAATAACTACCGAAATTAAAAGCTTCCTAAAGTGGAAGAACAAAGAGAAAATCCTTCATTTTTTTCCTCTTTCTGTTTAGTTGAGGGAAAACTTGAAAGAAAAGAAAAAAGAGAACCAAAAAACAGTAACATTCAACAAGGAAGGCACTGTGTGTCCACCATTAACAGTAGGAAAACGCAAGAGCCGAGGCCAAAAAGCAAAAAAGTTAAAGGCCTTCACGTTGTCATTAAACTGTAATGAGCAGTGAACACCCACGCAGCACAACCCATGAAAAAAATGAGTTTTTTAGCACTCACTTTCGGTGAAGGGTGGGAAATCTTCCCATTGAAGGCCATCTGAGAGCTCCGGCGACGGTTCCAGTCGCCTGACGGCAACAGGGGCGGCGAGGTGGGTTTGAGAAACCTTTCAAAGATGGCCATGACTAAGAACATAGAAATGAGAATGGCAGTGGCAACAAAGCCAAAAGAAACAGCATTTACTGAACTGTCGAAGCTGCTGCTCCAATGCTGATCATATTCATCTCTCTGCATGTTCAGTGGTGCCCCTATTGGTGGCCATCCACTGCTACTGCTATTGTGCTCTCTCACCATTCTTCCTTTGCTTTTCTTAACTCTGTTTTACCATTCTGGACAAGTTGGCTTCTGTTCACGTTTGAAATTCAGGCCTTAGTCACTGTAAAGTTGAAGAAGAACACGAGAAAGTAAAGAGAGATGAAGAAGTGGTGCAGTGCAGGCAGGGAAGAATATGGTCGCTACTACAGGTTAAGGTTTGGCTTTATAGTAGCTCTCAACTCAACACTGTTCTTAATTTGAGCATTCAAGAGAGAGAAAGGAGCAAACATGTGGGGTGGCTGCCCCTTGCAAAAAAGGAGAAACTTTGGAATTTGGATTTAGGACCCTGTCTTTTGTTTTTCTGTCTCGATAAAATCCTAATAAAAATATTTTTACCCTTTCAGATTCCTTTTAGCTTTTTCACTTCTCATACACTGTTGTGAGCCTCTAAGTTCAATTCTTACAGAGTTTTTTAAATTAATTAATTAATTTTTAAAATTAAACAATTTTGATTTATCCCTAAAATACTACTCCATTCTAATTAGGAAACATTAACATATTTATAAGAAGGTTTAATCTGTCTCCTTATTTTTTTAGAATCTTAAATAAGATCCTTTCTTTGTTGGTGTATCAATTGAATCTTTATTTTTGTAAAATTGAATCAAATAAGATTTTTTCGTCAAATTGATTACACGGTATTGTGGATTGTGTCACCTGATTCTATTTTTTTAAAATTGTGAATTAAAAAATTAAGTAAACAAAGTGAAAATATAGTTAAAAAGGCAAAGTTGAGAATTCGTATTCTGCTTCCTAAGAAAAACCCTATTCTCTCTACAATTGTGAAAATGGCTTCATCAGTTCCAGTCAAAACAACCACCCTATTTAATCCATCACCATTCACTCCTTCCAAATTCAATGTCGTTAACGCCTTATGCACCCAAACCCAAACTCTGATCCAACGTCGCTGACAAGCTAAACAACATCGCCTCATGGTGTGGGCTGCAGGGATGGCAAAGTTTTTCTGGGTGGTGCGATTCTGGGTTTTCTGTTTGCAGGTTGTGCGAAGGAGCAAGCTTTCACGATTGTGCAAGATTAACGACGGAGGTGTGGCGTCCATGGAGTTTGGATGAGAACGAAGACAACGATGCTTTGGCAAAGAGACTTGCGGTGGAGGTTCAGCAGTGATTTGGGATTGTTTTGTGGAAGAAACACGATTTGCGATGACGACATTAATCTTAGCGTGAGGTTTCGTGTGCATGGTGGTGGTGCCGTGTGCATGGTGGCTTCGAATGAGAATACCAATGTTGATGTTTTTTCTTTTTTTAATTTTATGTTCACCAATGTGTTTCTGTAGTACCTTTGCAATGTAAATGAGAATGGAACTTTCAACACTTAATTTTAGGTTTAATTTCCATCTTTGCCCCTACTTAAACATAACTTTTTACTCTGTATACTTCGTTTTTTAATTCAAAGACCTGATTGATTCAATTTTACAAAAATAAAGACTCTTGAGACGCCAAAAAAGAAAGAATCCTATTTGAAATTTTGGACGAAAATAAAGACCTATTAAGACATTGAATCTTATAAGAATGTTTAATGATACGACAAAGTGTGTTTGATTTGGTAGTCAGTTTTTTATATTTCCTTTTTTACCCACACACTTGATTTTTTTCTTGTAATAAGGTTCAATCAAAAAGCAATTAATAAATTATCTTCTATTGTATTAATTCTTTGAATAACACGATTTGAAATTCTAATTTTTTGTTTTTTTTTTTCATTTTAGTTTTGGATTCGTTTTACCCATTTTGCTTTTTCTTCTTCTGAAAAATAAGGCCACCCATGGATAAAAAAAAATGATTGGATAATGGCTAATTTAAAACACATAGCAATATTGGATTTAGTATAATTTTTATGTTTGTTTGTTTAGCGTTTTTGCATTTGAATATGGATTGAATTTACTATTTGGTGTTTTTACAGCTAAAATGACCGCAACTTATGGTGAATGGGTTTCAAAGGAGGCAAATAATCCAATATTAAAGCGTATGCATGTGTGGTATATCTATTTCAGTAGGATCATATAAAAAATTACAGTAGCATCTATAGTCTTTCAGTGTAGTGATTTTTTTCGTATGTTAATTTCTTATTTAATTTTAATATTCAAAAATACTTAAAACAGTATTACCTTATATAACATACATTATTTATTATAAATTTAAAATATTTTGTATTGAATAATATTTATGATTTACACTTTTAAATATAATTTACTTCTTAGAACTGCATACGAATTATAATCACAAAAAATAAATACTTACTGTGAGTAGTTCGTTTTAAGCGGAGATTTAAAATAAAATACAAGTTTGCATCAATCAAAATAAATACTAATATGCATACATGGAGTACATTTATAATTTTTTTTTTTCAAACGTAAGAAAAGTAGAAGATAAAGAAATTTGTAATGAACTCAAATTAATTTATATTTAAGGAAAAAAAAAAAGTCTTTCTAACGACGTATACGTAATCGTCTATGATTGATCTATTTTAAATATTTCTTTAAATATAAATTTAAACAAACTAATAAAATAATAATACGTGTCCTGTTGTCAAAAAATTATTAAAAAAGTTATCAAAAAATACCGTTATCCTTAACTAAATTGACAGAATTTGTGTTATATAATTCATAAACAATTTTTTTTTTATTTTGTATTTATATTAAAAAAGGTCTCTAAACTTTTTGTAATATAACCATAGAAGTTAATAAGCAGGTAATAATAAGTTGACGAGATAGTCATTTATTATGTTAGTTGGACAAGGGACAGGATGACATCAGCGGCTAATTTTAGAAGATTATTTTTTTTAATGAAACAATCAGTAACAAAAGAAAAAACATAAATATCCTTTTTATAAAATACTTTTCAAATATAAATAATATCCTTAATTGAAAAATATTTTGTTTAATTGAGCATTTAAGCCAAAGTAAAATATAATTGAAAAGATGAGTGTATAAGCCTTCAGGTAGAGCTACAACATGGAAATGTACACACATAGGAATAGGGTTTAGTTTAACAAATGAACAAAACAAAATCAAAAGCACATGCAACACAATATTAATATATGCATTCTGTCTCCCTCAAACATATGCTACCTGGCAAAACACCAACCATTGCATCAACAATCACAATTTTTTTAGATTTTTTCAAAAATTGACCTTACTCTACAAATAAAAAAAAATAATATTTATTATAGGATAAATTCATAGCCTTTATTTTTCGTGTGATACTCGAGAATCTGAACTATCATGTATGTCGACCTTTCAGGCCCAAACCCAACATGTGGCCCTCTGATTGTCGCCAAGATCAACGGCTCAGATGGCTTCACAACCAAATCCTGTTCGTGAAAGCAGAGAGTGCTGTACCAAAAAAAGAAAAGGAGTGTACCGTGATGTGAACCCTCACGCGTGCACGGTGCAGCTGACACGTGCGAATGTGTTTGCGTAACGCACAGTGTGGTCAGAGAGAATCAGAAGGGTCAGGGTCAAGGAAGAGAGCGTGGGTGGCTCATGCAATGGTCACGTGAATGATGCACCCTTTCTCTTCTTTTCATGCTGGTCAAAGCTTTTGAGTACTCTCGTTGACCACTGGCCAAAGGAGCGCAAAATCCCTTCGTTTTAATTGAGATTGGGCTTTCTACAAGCTTTGGGCCTGGCCTGGCCTCTAAATGGACTTCAGGAGTAGTTTAGTTGTCCAGAAACATGATTGACATTTATAAGTTAATTAATTGAAAAATATGTTCAACCATAATTTTATTAATGAAAATAATTAAATTTGTAGGAAGCGTGTATAATTTGAACATGCCTAGGGAATGATAATCAGTTTTTATGAACACCTTTTTATTGCTAATTTGGGCGAAACAGAACAATCATTGTTCCCAAAACTTTCCGCAAAGCAGGATACATTATAGTGCATGAATTCAGGTTTCTTGGATTTTAAAATATTAAATTTATTTTATATAAGTTATCAATAATCATGTACTGTTAGTAAAGACCATTGCTTCAAAATTCACCTGGCGCAGTTCAAAAGGGAACTTCAGCAGATCCAACTCGTGGAGTGGAGTGAAAATATTTGTTATAAATGATAACTAGCATTCCCCTTTTACTTTTATCATGTCACTACCTCCTTCCAATAAAATTAATCTAAAACACTGTTCTTTGATGCATTGATCTTCATAGATGTGAAATCTCACTTTCAAATGCACAGTGAATGAGCCAAAATGTAATGCAATGATTAGAACATATATTCTACATATATATAGTTATAAATGAAACATAAATAATTCTATATTTTGAAGTTTGAATCAAGAGAGTTGCACAACACAGCAATGGCCACAGAGCTCTTTCTGGCCATCCAATTCCATGGGTTCAAAGCTCCTCCAAGCATGGGTGTGAGCCGAAGTGTCAAAGATGTGAACAAGAGACATGGTTCTTGGTATTTCCCCAGCTGTTCTGTAACCTGTCAAAAAGAACAAACAACTTCCGATGGGTGCCATAGTTAGGTACAATCTTTGATCGTTAGAAGGGAAATTGTCATAGTTGTCCTGTAATGTGCAGAGGTTTCTCTTGTGTGATCCATCAACCTCATTCCATAGTTTCCCATCATAGGCCTCAATGTGTCCCTTCCATGAATTCAAACAATCCCCTGAACTGAAAAGGGTACCATTCACTGCCACAATCTGATTAGGTGGCACATCCAATTGCCACATCCCCGCTATCAGCTCCCACCTCCCTGCTTCCGTGTCATACACCTCAGCAGAACTTCTTTCCACTATGCTAGGCATTGTCTTGTCCGAGTCCTCTCTCTCGGCAAAACCCCCCACTATGTAAACCTTCCCTTGCCACGTCACGCCAATGCACTTGTTCCTTAAAATATGCAAATTTGGCAGAGGGCTCCACGTGTCACCATCCGGTTCGTACACCTCGGCCGATGATATCCCCCGTGCACATCCCACTGTGGACTTCCCCCCTGCCACGTAGATTTTGTTGTCACAAACTGTGCACGCAAAATCATATCTTGGCACTCCCAGTGGTGCACAAATGAACCATTGGTTGGTTCTAATGTTGTAACGGAGAACATTTGGTACTACTTTGATGCCCTCGTCAACGTAGTCAGCACAGTCATCAGATACATGAACCATTTCTTTGTGACAGATTTGGCCACCAATTATGTAGATAGAGTCCCCTAAGGAGACTATGGCGAACCCCTTTAATATTTGGTCGTCAACTAAGCCAGGAATAGGGCCAACACATGTCCATGTGTTCATCGAGGGGTAATAGAGCTCGATTGAATTAGGGAGACTCACACCTGGGGTTGGTTCTCTAGGGCAAAACACAGCAACCACAACATGATTGGAGAGAAGATTTTCTGGGGATGGTAGGGCTGTTGGTCTTGGTGGGGAAGGGAGTGAACCCATTGGAGTTTTTGGGGAGATTGTGTTGTTACTGGTGATATTTTCCAAAGTTTTTCTGTGTAGATGGCAAGTGGGAAATGTAATAATATAAAGGTGAGGCAGAGATATAGTGGAAGGTGGCGGAGAAAACGAAAGAGTTGGCTTGTGATCATCGACTGGGAAGAACACGTGGTGCTGAAATCAATGATTTTTCTTGTGATAACAGATGAAACATTTCGTGGTTATTGTACATGGTCATGTCTTTTCTGTTTAGCGAATGGGACAAAGATTACTATTTTCCGGACTTTCCAAGGTTTCTTGGTTTGAACCAAAAATATTGTTAAATTAATCTCTTTCTGGCGTGGATTTTTAGGTTAGAGCTTCTTTGGATGGGATGTGTTCTCTGTTTTGGAAGCAGCAGCACGGCAATAAGAGTTGAGGAATGAGAGAAAGAGACACGGAGAAATGTACCTAAACAGTGCTGTGTGATTTCAATTCGAAGCAACTGTGTTTATTTTATTTATCTAACTCCCACATCAATTTGGTTTTTCCAACAGTGCTGCTGCTGGGGTCTCTCTCTTACGATAAATGTAAATTGAAATGATGATAGCCATGAGTAGAAGAAATGTTTAGGCATAAGATAATTTTATCTATAATTTATATATGAATGACTTATAGCGTAAGAGTAGAGTCGCTTTTTAAGTCTAAAGTTGCCATTTATTGAGGGAAAAAAAGTAATGTTGTACTGAAATAATTGCGTCTTGGTCCAACCAAAAGGGAGAAAGAGGTGGGTAGAGAAATAAAAAAGAAATAACAGTAGATAGTAGTGGGCAACGTGACAAACACAAAGAGACAAGAGAGAGAGATAAATCCAAGGGGAACACGCTGGGAAAGCATCTAAAAAGATTGTAGCTTGAAAGCAAATCCAAATGAGATACTAGTGTATCACTGCATGATACATGAAATGTGGGATCAGTGACACTTTTTTCTCACTAAGCAAACACTAGTTCGGCTATAGGCATAGGTGTGCTAATCAAAAAAATCTTACTTTGGTTTTTTCTATGATATACTTGTGCTTTGGTTTAATACTGCTGCGTGCTTTTGCAATCTCGCTGCTTTATCTGCTTTTCACCTTTGAAGATTTGGTGTGACATTATTTAGATTTTTTTAATGTCAACACAGCCAACAAAAAGTCATGGCATGTGATTAGTAAACTAATAAACAAAACAAAACAGAGCAGCATGCATGCAACTTCGAGAGTGAAAAACAGATTGCCCCTTGACATTTATATCCGAGCAATGTGCACGACAAAGTTCATTTCTTTTTCACTTTTTTCTACTCAAAGCATAACATGTTGTGTGATTCTCATTTATCGGTTCTGTTAATTTGGGCATTCACGGTGGCTGGCTTAATAATGGGTTCCCCTTCTGCTCCACTTCGAAGCCCATGGCCCATTATTGATCTGTATCAATCGGTGATTGTAAGTAACTATATGCAGCTGCAGTCTGAAATAAGTATTTGACCAAAAGAGGTAACAAGGAAAGCAACAATACCTGCATTGTATGGTTGATATCATACGGTGGAAACCCCTCGTTTGCTCAATTTTTGGGAACTTGCTCCCAGTACGCACGATGACGACTGATTGCTTGTTCTGAACAGAACACAGTCAAGAATCGAGAATCGTTCAAAGCAACAAGGGTGACAAAGACATAGTGACAGAAAAAAAAAAAAAAAACACTTTGTTTCCCTTTTAAAGATTGCAAAACCAATAGTCATGAACAGAACTATAACATTTTGAAAGGGCACGCATAAGAAAATAAGCATTTGATTTTGAGTGGGCACATGATCACCAAGAGGCAAATGGGAAATCAAATCACACCTAACGTAGAAGTCCAGCTAAGATTGATAGGGATGGGAAGGTTAATGAATAGGAAGGGTTGTGACAGTTGCGAGTGTTTCCCTATTTTATGAACGTAAGTAATTGGTCCTGCCTGTGGATTCAATGTGATCATTTACACATCTCTTTGCAGCCTGTGATGATAGACAAAAGAGTACAAAAATGTGGGGACACACATGTGCAGGAGCATGGCATGGAAAATGGTTAAGTAATTCAATTGAATAATAGATAACATAAGATGTGTATTTTACAGCATGAGCTAAGTAGAATGAAACTGAAAAGTTGAGGGTATGATTTGTGATTAAATTAAGATGTGTAATAAAGAAGATGAGCATGAGATAAGGAGTTTGCATAGGGTTCCAATAGAATGACAAGTCATCAAAAGGGCGGGGGGGCAGTAGGCAGTGAGAAGAAGCAGGGACAGGAGGATAAGAGCTGCAGAATGAGACAAGAGAGAATTTAATCAGGATATGTGGTGTGGTTCATATAAAGCAAAAGTCAAAAAAGACTTTAGAGAAGAAGACAAAAAGTGAGAGAATCAGATTGGTGGCAGAAGGTAAACAGAGAAAGCCACATGGTTTCTGGTTTGGCTTGTGCGGGAGACAAAGCGGTTAGGAGCAAAAAGGCAACTTTGATTTGATTGATCACCATGGACCTTCTTTGCACACTTGATAATTTTACTCTTTCTTGCCATGTCCTTTTCTTTTCTATTTCTTGGTCCGTTATTTCTCTACTTCGCAACTAGAGAAGAAGAAACCCCTCAGTCCAGTGGAACCTGCTTTGACTGCTGTTGCTACGGAAAATTGACAAATGATCCAGGGATGTGCAAAAATAAAATCAATGTTACCAATGCAAATAAAAGTAGAGATCATAAAACAATAACTTACCCACCATTACATCACAACCTAGATGTGCCACTAAGCTAACTTCCATTATTTGGCTGGACCTCACTGCTAGGGACAGTAATGCAATTTATTGTACCTTTTGGACCAGAAATTTTAATTCATTGTGATTTTTGTTTTTACTTTTTAGTGGTATAATTTTATAACTCTCACAATCTTATAACATTTTCAAATATGAATATGTCTGTAAAAAGTTGCTTATAATAAATGTTCAATCTCAAGTGATCCAGAATTTGAAAGTTGATGATGGAAAACACAATGAGAATGAGAATGTGAGAATGGAAGAGGATGGATGGTGGTTTGGTTAAGAAAGAATGGGAGGAGAGAGAGAGAGAGAGAGAGAGAGAGAGAGAGAGAGAGAGAGAGAGCATTGAATAAATTATAGAAGTAAAATTCGTTAAAGTATGGCAGTGGCAACAACATTCTGAATTGTGATAGAGAAATGAGCTTGTTAGACTTTGAGGCTCTCTGCCCACTGCAAGTTGCAACCCCACCATTGTGCAAGATGGAATTTTCGCATCCCAACGCCACACCCTAACCTAAACAACTATACATAACTGCACACCTTCTTTGGAACACCAAAAACATTTACCCTCTTTCCATTTCCGTGTTTCCTCTTCTCCAACCCCATCACTCCACCGCCCTCTTACCCTTTTTCACCAATTCCCCCTCAGCCCCTACAGTACACGATAAACACATACATACATACACACATCACAAATACATTGCTGCTCTTCTCAGAAACTTTTGAAAAGACCATGATAGCCCCCCTCTCTCTCCACTCTCTCCCATTTTTATTCTAGACATCCACCCATCTTCTTGTCTCGGACCAACTGAACTGAATTGTCTAAAGCTTGTATCTTGAGGAGATGGGTTTGTTGGAGCGTTTCGAATGGGTCAATGCTTATAGCAAGAAGCGTTGCAGGAGCTTGTTTTGGAGGCTGCGAGCTGCGCTCAAGAAGGCTCTCAAGAATGGGGGCAAGCAGCGCCTCAAGTTCCAATATGATCCTTCCAGTTATGCGCTCAACTTTGATGATGGCTTTTGCGCTGCCAAGAAATTCATTGGAGATGCACGACTCATGGAGCTCACCGACGTCAACAACAACACCACCACCCTGGTTTATGTGCTTTGGGTCAAAACCAACTGAACCCGGCCCATCTTCTTCATTTTTCTCCTCTTCATTTTCTTTCTGTCTCATATTTATGGTTCTCTTCTCTTAATGTTCATGGTTTCTTTCGTAGATAAGAGGACAGTATTGCAGGATTAAATTTTGAAGGAACTTCTTCTCTTCCCTTTGTTTGATGTACTTTATATTCTTGACCTCTGTCGTTAGCTACAATACTCGTTCGTCTAAACTATTCACCAATGTTTTGATCTTCTAGAACACGATCCGTTGGCACCAAATAAAAAAAACTACAACACGATAGTAAACAGTATCTGTCGGCTGAATCATATTTAATTCTATCATTAAATTTAAAACTAAATATTCAATTTCACCTACTTAAGTATCACTTTTTAGTTCTTCCAGTTTCTCAATTCAAGTTTGTGGTGGTGCTGAGATCGAAGAAAAGGTGGTGCAGCCGCAGTGGGAGCTGCGGAAATGGAATTTATGGTGGTTTAACAAGGAGCACAACGGTAGCGGCAATTATGATGATCTAGGTGATCGTAGTGACAATGAAATCGGCGTTTGTTACGATGTAGGGGTTATAGCAGAGGCAAATAGTGACCATTAATTAGTGTCACAATTACTGCATTACATTTAGGTAATCTTTTGCATTACAATTACTGCATTAAATAGTTTGAAATTGAATTAAAAGTCATATAAATCGATTTTTAATCAAACATTTTACTTTTAAAATCTATATCTACATTAAAAAATTACCACCGCACCAGCAGTCCTGAATCTGAATAAATAGCATACTATTCTGAAGCCACTTTAAGTTGCTATGGGGAGAAAACAGTCACGCGTTTTCACCTTTTGCCAGAGAATTGTTTTCCTCATTAATGAAACAGAGCAGCAATGTGAATATTGCTGTAACGGTTTGCGTTAACCGAGAATAATATGATAGGCTCAGAGTAGGGCTAACTTGTATATCATCATCATCAAACTTATAATGCAACAACAAAACCTTAACAATCGGTCATTTAAGAAAAGAATTGTTGACTGTATTGACAATCTTTTTGTACAGGAGTATAAAATCACCGGAAGAACTATCTATGAGGAAATGGATATCGAATTCAACAAATATCTTTCGATTAAAGTACATACACAATTTTTAATGCCAATGGCCGCAATATCTTCATCTAGAACCTAAATCCCCAATTTGAAATTGAAATGTTACAAGTATTCAAACAGCAGAATCTTCTAATATGGCGGTGGATAAATCATTTATACGTGGATATGCAGCTTTCTCATCCAGCTGGTTTTGGGCCCATTGCAGCATCTTCAGCAAGCTCGGAAGTTTTGGGTCTGCCATAAAAAAATCGATCAATGTCAACCAAATTACAGGGCATAGCAATATAAATAAGTGCAGAAGAGAGCCAGCTAGCAAACACTGTAGCCGGGGGGAATTATTGTCATCGCGCACTATATTATCCATGTGTTAAGCATGAAAGAAACGGTTTTTATAATTTTCAATTAATTTGATATTTTGAAATGTTAAAAAAATAAATATGACAGCAATAATAATCACAATAAGAAAATATCCTCCTGCCTTCACATTCAGTGGATTCCAATCACAATTTAAATGCAGAAGTTTAACTCCATAATAATTATCTGTAAATATAGCTTTCCAGGAAGTGCATAGAGGGAAGAAATAGAGTATATTCAAACATAATTTTGACATCGCCAATGGCAGGTAAAGCAAAGGAACAAGCTAGCAAATAATTGGTACAGGTAGATGAACAGAGAAAGTCCTCTCAATAATCTTTTGGATTTAGATTTGTGAAAGCATGTGAATATTTTGGATACTCACTTCCAAACTCTAGAAGTTTGAATCCATCGTTCAAGCATAAAGAAAGTCATCAGAAGTCAGTTCACGCACTCTCACGGAACAGTGGTTCCAATATGGCAAAAAAAGCTTCTATTATGCTCCCAAATTTCACAATTGCTGATTCAACAAACCCTATATCTCAATCGCAATAACGAAAAACTTGTACGACATGTACGAAATTAACACATCCACGAGAAAATTGTGTGCAAACTAGATTTAGAACCAGACATGCAAACCAAAGTTATAAACACAAAAAGACAGACTTTTGCAGCAAACACGAACCTTTTTCATGACTTTGACTAGTAAGTATGGCTGCATTCACCTCACTTGCTGTCTTTAAACGCTGTGATATGTCAAGCAAGTCCCCAACAGGACAGTTAGAAACATCTTCAAAGGCCAGCAGTGCAACAGTCCTCTCCAACTCTTCCAAAAAGCTTTGCTGAAATCCAACAGGCAAGTGTTAGCACCAAGTCTCTCAATCCAGTTACATCAAATTTTCCACAATAACAATTTAGTTTCCCATTTTTTGTATTTTCCTCAACTATAAGCAACTAAAGCAAATTCCCAAAACAAACAAATAACCATTAATGAAAAGGCCATAAATTCTTCATAATAAAGATTTTATTGGTCGCAAATTGTTGCTATCAAAGACTATTTGCAGAAGTTTTAAAAGTGGCTTGAGAATGAGTCGTACATTTTTTTCAGAGACCAAATTGCATAAGACGCAAAATCCAGGATACCAATTTACATATTTTTCAAGATTTCATGTGAAAAATAGAGATACAAAAACTTATTCCATGAGATTTACATTTTCCTCTCCCCTTGGTGCAAGCTCCTCTTGGGCAAACTCTAGTGCCTCTTCTACTTTTCCATTCCGAATTAGTTCTATCAATCGCTGCTGTTGAAGATGGAAAAATAATTGGGGATTTGTGTCCAGTATCTGCAGACAGGATTTACAAAATGTAAAAGGCATTAACAAAAGATAGCTCTTAGGTGTGCAAAATTGTTTGTGTATTTTATTTCAGGTCAGAATAATAGTAATAACATTCTCCTGAGTAATTTTTTCATAAAAAAAAATCTTAAGGATTACCAAACTGGTCTTCAAAACTAAAAAAACTGAAAAAAAAAAAGTAGAAACAGCGCAAGGAATAAGCAAAAATAAAAAATATAGATGCGTGATGAAACTAAAATAAAAACTTAGGAGTAAAGGATTTATAAATTGAACGTAATAACACCATTTTTATGCAAATCACATAATCTTTGTTCAGATTATCAGATAGTGTTCTTAATCATAAGATGAAAAGCTTATTCTTCTTATCATGTGTCAAATTGAAAGATTCAAAACACAGAAAATTAACTTAAATGACATATAAATCATGATCCTTAGTAGTGGAAGAGGCCAAGTTAAACGTTAGGAACCTATGACCTATACATGCTATGTTATGCTTAGGTCAAGTCATACAGGCGCTCTCTTAAATGCCTCATTTAAGTAAAAAAATAAAATGATTTCAGTCAGTCAAAAAGCCATTTGGCCAGACAAGTCACTGTACTTAAGTTACTACAGAATAACAAGAATATTGTCGATATGATACTAAATTTCAAGTACCACGTTTTGATATTACATTGTTTCTCTGTTTAAACTTACTAACCTATGATTAAACGAAAAAAAAAAAAAACAAAACTTTCTAAGCCAGGTATACATTGGGACCCAAAAAACTATTTGGCGGAGTTTCTTTACATCTTTCAAAAACTAACTACGGAGTTGGCTTTTAAATGAGTTTCAGTCTAGCTCAGACAATTAGAAAATGCCAAGGTAAACGGTAGACCCTTAAAAAGTTTCTATTGCCGTATATCGAGGCTAAACTCATATTTTATGTTTTGAAGATAGGTCAGGTTCATGGCCATTTTTGACAAAAACATCCTGACAGTAAGTGTCAGGAAACAAATTCAACTCATAAATCAATTGAATGTGTGAACTGTGAATCCCCTACATTAGACAAATGAAAACTGAATAAGGAAAGAGTCCAATAAGTGCAACAGAATACTTTAAACCTTTCATTTAAGGATTTAAGGTAACTTTACTTTTGGATTTCTTTGATGAGAACTGGTGGTAAAAAATATTGAAGATGGGGAAAGTATCACTAAATCGTGTGATTGGTACTCATGATACGGAATTGGTTGAATTGCACAATTCATTCATGTATCTCGTGATACAAAGGCATGTGCAACTTGTCACAATTGCTAGCTTGGTTCAAATTACAATTCTTAATTTTAAGCAAGCGAGGATAGTTGGGTATGAGATTGCATGAAGACCAACTAAAAGAGGCTGTATCATGTCCTGTTTAAATTTGGATATCTCCCATCAGACCATTTTAATAAAAAAAATGCAGCATAAAAGAACTTTCAACAAAGACAAATAAATCTGTCATTGTCATTGCTACACGGAGAATACAGTGCAGCAAGAGTGTTTCTAGTTATTCAGCACATAAGAATTTGAATCATGCATGCATCATGTGTATCATATACACTACAAATAAAGGGAGCATGTGATGCATAGAATTGAAAGTTATTATAAAATAAATAAATGAAGGAAAACCTACCTCTGGATTTAAATCATTCACTTTCTCAATTGCATCCTCGACGTTACCACTTTGTACTGCCTTCTTAACAGCCATGCGATCCGTTATTGTTGCAAGATCTATATCTGCTGTAGATCAATAAGGACAGACATATCTTCATAAAGAACACGATCTCTTCCACTCACAGACGCAAAAAGAAACAAATAAATAAATCAAAAGAGGATACGTTCAGTTCCAGACTCCATTCGAAATTTCTCAGCAGCTTCAACGTAGCCTTCTGTAACGAGGAAATTCATTACCAATTTATTCATGTCTTCCTTTCTAATCTTCACATCATTAAGTTTTTTCTCCCATTCTTCTCTTGTTATGACTTTCTTCGCAGCCTTCACAGAATAGTTTCCAGTGATAAAAATCAATTATCATCATGACATGTATTTGAGTTAGTTCACTTCCATGCATCATGCACAATTGTCCATAAAAAGAAATAATTCCCGAAATAAGACTAAATTTGACTCCATCAATACATTTCCCTCTACTTGTTTGCTGTGTAACGCAGGAATATATAAGAAAACACCGACCTTGATTGCTAAATTAATCTCCTCCCGCAGCATTTCAAGAAACTAATAATCCAATAGATCCTTAGTAGTTCAGTATAACACGAAGCACTGCTTCTGTTTATATATGACGTACTTGCCAAAATGTAGGATATACTAATCCAAGAAAAGAGAATGAATATGAACAATAGTTCTGAGACTCTTTATAGTCACATGGAAATGGAAAGCAGAATAAAGCATCAATGGGTTCTAAAATTCTTAAATGAGCACAAATTTAGATCCTTTGCACCACTGACATTAAAATTAAACTAATTAAATATGTATCCACTATTCGCAAAGAGAAAAAGCGAGGGAGAGAGAAAGAAAGTCAAATACCATTGCCTCGATTTCTGCTAGTTGACGAATCACAAGCCAGAACAATGACATCAGTGCACCAAGTTAAACCCCATTTTTAACCCCAAACGACACGCGAGCTCCGTCACCTGAAAATCCGAACAAAGGCACCGAAACTGCAGGTCGTAGATCAGCACCAACAATTCAAATATTGAAAACAGTCACATTTCTAGTTTCCACACCCTACCAATCAATGACTTTAAAAACAAAACTAAGTCATCAAAACCCTATAGACGGAAGGGTAAAACAATATCCACAAGCTAGGGGGAAATTAAGAGCAGGAAGTGAATTCACCGCAAATTTAATTTTCCAATGAATTGTGCTCGGACTTTATTCCCCGAGAAAGTGGTGGAGGAAGGTGTATCTCCGTCTTCGGAAGGTGCCGCCGGCGATCCCTTTCTTTGAAGCTGAATCGTAATGCAAGGTTCTAGACTTGTCTTTCAACGTCATATACAGATATTTGCTTTTGGGTTCGGATCCGGTTCTTTTTAAAACCGGTCTCATAGGAAGGCCCAATTAATAACTTCGTATATACTATTGAGTTTTTAAATTATTTTTAATTATTATTATAACTTTTACATTTTTATAAGATGAAAATTTAATTGTATCATTAAATTCATAACGAACCATTTTTACCTGAAAAATAAATTTGTATTTATCAATAATAATTCAAGTTGTTATATGATTTATTTCGCAAAAGATATTGAAATCAATTATGTTCATGATGAATTATTGTTATTCTTATTTTTACTAAGTAAAATTGTATTCTTTTGTAATATTGAAAGTAAAAAACACAAAATCAAGAATAATATATCCTTATGTAGAGGATATCAATAATTGTCGGTGAGTGTATTATCTATAACAATTAGTAAAGAAATGAATAATAGATGTGTTTACTTACTTAGAATTAAAAAAAAAAAAAAAGTGAAATATTAATCATTGTCGCGTTTGGTATACTTGCTGGGCAAATGCAATAGTGATTAGGCGAGAGTGTCCTAAAAACAATTCTTATTATTTTCCAAATTTCTACTAATCAAACAGGAAAGGAATTACATATAATTTAAAAAATATATCAAAATCCCAAATATTTTTAGGACAATACATAGAATGCATTATAGTAAACATTAAAAATAAATCATTATCACACTTATCATCTACTCAATCTTAAAAAATAAATAAAATTGTTCAATTAAATTTCTATTATTAGGATTTTATATTAATTAGGTGATTATGTGATATAGTTATTAAGTGATAATGTGATTATTATATTGTCCGATCTCTTTGTTTAGTTTTCACAAAATTTTATAATTTTATAATTTGATAATCCAACTTCAACCTATTTTTAACATTGTCCGTAATTTATTCTGAAAAATTCTCAAGCACCTTTCCATCCAAAAATAACCACAATAAAGAAGATTTTAGGAATGATACCGGCATTCGATGACATTCTGTCAACCACAAAAATAATGCAATCGTTTTTAACATTCAAAACCTTTAAAATGCTATAATATGCTCATTTTATTATTATTACATTTATTTGTCCATTATAATAAGGTGAAAGATATCATGACGTATATACATTTTTTTATGTTAATGTATGTTTATTTTTTTAAAAAAATTGATTATTACATTTGATATCTAATGAAACTATATCTGTATTATCATCTCATCCAATCAATTTATAATCAATTAAATCCAAATATTACATTAATGCACTATAATCAAA
The DNA here is from genome assembly GCF_000741045.1 of Vigna radiata var. radiata. Lineage (NCBI taxonomy): Eukaryota > Viridiplantae > Streptophyta > Magnoliopsida > Fabales > Fabaceae > Vigna > Vigna radiata. The sequence continues at coordinate 18,840,130 of NC_028360.1, read as the reverse complement.
TTTCTACTAATACTTAAACTAAAAGAAACTCAGTTCCTTCTAATGTCTTCAATGCTTCCATGAGAGATGAATCATTAAAAATTTACAATAAAACAATAGAGTTAAAACATATTATAATGAATAATTGGATAAGTATTTGCTTAGTATTTTAATACCTTGTTCATGATTAAGTAATGTACAAATAATGGTATGCATGTGTTTCATTACATAATACTTACACTCATAACTGTCCAATTAACGTCGACACTACAAATTAAATACAAAATTAAGACTCATTCAAACCAAAGACAGAAAATATCATATTATACTCTAGCTAGCTTTTGCACCACTAACTAAACCAAATTTCACAAAACCAACAACACAGCTAATTCTTCATAAAAATAGCAATCATAAAATACAACCGGTAGCCACCATTGCTAACCGATATAGCCACCATGCAAATTCAGTGAGAAGAATTGATGGAACACTTACTTCTAGATAATTAGTAGAATTGATGCTTTTGCAAAACAAGAATAACCCCTAAAGCCATTGAGTAGTGAGAAAGCAGCCTCAGCAAAACTCTCCAAGATTGCATAAATTCCCACATATGCTCGATTGTTCGACGATGAGAAAAGGAAAAGAAACAATTGTTATGCCTTTTCAGGTGCTATGAGTGTGTGACGTGAAATCCACTAAGTCACTAGGCTATCGTTTATAGAAGTTGATGATAGATAGTCCATGGTGGGATTCATCATAAATAGATACTACAATCACAACATACAAAAGGATGAACTAAAAGAAAGAAATCATATACATATACAAAAATATTATACAACTACCTAAATTAAATCCTCAGAACCATACATATCATAAGATATCTACACAACTTCACATTACATCGCAATGGTGTTTGCTTTGATAAAAAAAGTTTATCCCTACTACGTACACTTAATAATTGGTTTAACGAATTTCTTTTCAATAAATCTTGTTTAGTAAACACAGAATTTTAAGAATTTTAATTTTTATTATTAATATTGGTAGTATTGTTTATGACAATATTAATATTGATAAAACTATTTAATAATAAAATAATTTAAACAATGAACGTCATAATTTCTAAATATATGTAATAAATTATTTTATTATGATTTTGTATGTTATTTTATATAATGATCTCAGAATTTTAATAATAAATATTATTATGCATGGATGTTTCTTTTAATATCGAGGAGATGTCTAACAAATAAGAGAGATTTAATATACAAATTATATAATTTTTCTATTCAATTACACTTTTAATTACTAGATTAATGGTTAAGCCTAATAATATATAACTATATATAAAGAGGATATATACTCTTTTGTATACACATTAATTATTTATATTTTATTCTTGTTTATTGATTTTTAAAATATTAACAGCAATATGCAGTTTCATAAATTGGAAAACGCTTCTCTCTATCACATACACTTGATAATTGGTTTAACAATTTTATTCTTAATAAGTCAAAAGTTTTAATAATTTTATTTTTTATTTGTAATGTTATTTATGACAATATTAATATTGATAATATTATTTAATAATAAAGCAATTTAAATAACAAACGTCATAATTTTAAATATATTTGCTACCATAATAAACTATTTTATTATGACTTTTTATGCAGTTTTATTCAATAATTTCACTCTTTAAATAATAAATATTATACGTGGAGTAAAGTGAGATATTTGTCCCTTTTAATACCGAGAAAAATGTCTAAGAAATAATAAGAATTGAGATTTGATATACAAATTATATAATTTTATTATTCAATTATACAATTTCAATTACTAAATTAGTAGTTAAGTCTAATAATAATAACAATGTGTTTTCACTAAATTTTCAAAGTTTTTATGACGTTAAACAATAGACCAGTAAACTTCAAAAAGTTACAAAAAAAAAAAAACCAGACTTTTGGAACTCATTAATTCCCTTAAAAAACCATAACAAAATCATAATAAAATTCTATTAGTAAAATCTTTAAATATAGTTTGCATTTATTTGGTAAAATCAGAGGAAAGTTTTATAAAACAGAGATTTAACAGTGAGAAAATGCAAAATATTTCAAAAATATAAGAATATGATACAAATTTAATATTAGTAAAAATAATATATGTGACCATAATAATAAATAAAATAATAAAAGAAAATAGTTTGGAGAAGAAATATTTTACTGTCACACTTAGAAAAAAATATGTATAATGTATTTTATACGAAAAACTCATCGGAAGGTATATTTTAAAAATATTAATATATTTATTTTAATAAATATATGTATACAAATAAATATTAACTTTTATTTATAATAAATATTTAAAAATACTAATATATATGTATATAAAGATCACATACATCAGTAAGGTATCCTCTTTTATTTAAATTGAAAATTTGACCACAGGATTCAAATTTGCTTCAAATTTCTTTCAATCCTGTGTAATAAGGATGTTTTCAAATTTCTTCCAACTACTGGTACGAGTGTGTGGAAGCCGAAGGGCATAGGATTGTGTGAAAAAATGAATACGGCGTCGTACAAGAGACGTGACGTGTGAAGATTCTCCATGTCCGCGCGCACTGTAAGTTAAATAACAACCCAATCATAAGGCGAGCAGGCTTTCTTAACCTGCGCACCCCCTACCCTTTGCCACCCCAAACCATATTTAAACCTACGTCCACGATTCGCGAACGACTTTGTCATTTCTCTCTCTAACTTTCTCTCTCTCCTCCCACCATAGCACGACGTGACGAAGAAAAGTCGAATCACGAACCTTCTCAGAAACCTCCGTTGATTCTTCACGAACCCGCGCGTCACGCCTTTCTCTCTCTCTTTCTCTCCCTTTTAGAATGGGATTGAGATCATCCTCTCTCTTCGTTTCCGAAATTCGCCACCGGAGGTTTTGCTTTTGTGGCCGCGGCTTCTAAAAAAGCGAGTTAGGGTTTTGATGCGATCGATCTCGTTAGGTTATCGACGATGATGGCGGATGAGGGATTCGGCTACGCGTGCTTCTTGGACGGTGACGGTAACGCCGCCGATGACGACAAGTTTTGCATCGATCTGGAAACCGTTATGAGCGTTCTCGACGAGGACACCGATCCCTCCGAGGTACAGTTTTGTGCTTGAAACGAGAGTGTGAGCACGCCCCAACGATTTCTCCCAATTTTTGAATGCTGTGAGGGGGAAATTATTGTGAATTCCGATCGGACGGTGTGAAAAACTGGAATTCAAGTGTTCCACTTTACCAACTGTTTTATATTCATGCTTCAACGCCTTTTGTATAGTTTTCTTGTTTGATTATATAAGATGTGGAACTTCTTGCACTGTCAATTTTCGATGAATGCAGTATTTTTCTCCAATGTGGCTTAGGTTCCCTGTTGAGATTTGTAAAATTTCGTCTGTAGTGCGGCGTGTGAAGATTTCAGTAGCATTATTAGTTCAGGCCAAGGTGTGTGTATACTGAGCACGCAGCTTTGAAGTAGTGTTTTTAGGAGAACACAAATCCCGCTTTCTTTAAAGTAATCTTTAGTTAATCTGTGTAATTTTCTTCTGTATACTTATCTCTTTTAAAAGTTATGTTCATTGCAAAATGCGAATGACGTGTTGAATATCTCATTCCTAGAATGATCTTCGGTCGTTGCCAGTGATTTTTTCATTCAGAAGATCTCTGTCGGATCATGTATGTTTTGCAAATCTGTTTTTAGGCCGTTTATGAACAAAGAATATTGCCATGCTATTTTTCTGCGTGTTTCATTTTCAATTCTTTCTTGTTAGGTTGAAGGACAATGATATTTTATGACTAGTTTATGCTGTTTCACTTATTTGTTTTTAATTAAATTTACGTGATGCTTAATGAGTTTAGTCTTGATTATCATCCCAAAAGGAGGTGCTACTTAACAATTACAAGGATATCGAGAAGTCATAACTTCTGTTACTATATTTTCCTCTTGGTCTTTTCAATTAGCTATGTTTGAGAACATCATTAAAATGATTGCTTACATTCAAACCAAATCCTTTATGCCTCTTTTGAATACCTAGCATTCATATGTGATATTATCATCTATTCTAATCTTCTGGATATCATGCTGCAGAGTAGTCCCGAGGATTTTTCATTGAAAAATATATCACCTGGTGAATCTGGCATCCATGATAATTTTCTACTTCAAAATGGTATGTCGACTTGTGTGGCCTTTTTTAGTCATTTCCGCTTCTTATTGATCGTAATTAGTCGGTTGAACTTTAGAGGGACATTCTTTAACTCTGATATTGGATTTTATATGTAGTGTATTTGCTAACATTTTACATTTCACACTAGACTGTTTCCCTTGCCTACTCACTAGTGTCTCAAGTAGCCCCATTTCTTAGATTTGACTTTAGTGGTTTCAGTAACAGGTTTTTCTCAGTTCTGATAAGATGGGTTAGATTTTTAAACCAAGGGCTTAACCAGTTTGTGATTCTGCAGGGAATTCTGTGCTTGAATGTGAACATGAAAACCAGGGACCTTCACCACAGACTTTCTCTTCCCCAAATGCTCTTGCTGGCGGTTACATGGACCATGAAGGTGATGATTTTTACTTCACAGAAAGGACAGGAGTTTCCAATTGTGAGATGCCCGCTTACATAGGCACAAGGTTCCCTGATCCTGAGGTGAATTCAACCAATGTAGTTGTATGTGAAGATAGTTTGAAACGGAATATGTGGAAGTGTGGAAATGATAACCCAATCAAGCATGTAGGATATGGTGCAGACTCTGAACGTACGTATAATCTTCTCTAGGTTATGATTAGTCTAAGACATTGGCAACTTGTTAATTGTTATACTTAAATTTTTAATGCTTGGCCAGTGGCTGATTAAATTTTATGCATGCAGCTGCTTCACATGGCTCTATCATTGAGAATATTGATGTAAAATTTGATGATTATGAAACCTATACGCAAGAGATCACTGAACCTTATGGTAAACAGGAAAATGACTCATGTACATCGTTTGAAAGATCGTTTGTTGATGCCGATAGATCGTCTTATGTTGCAACTTCAACTGATTCCTCTATTTGTCAAGGTTCCAATGTTCCCAATGATTTTAGTAACTATTATCCTTCTTTTAATATTTACCAAGGTATGGATGATAGACCTGCTGTTGCCAACGCTTCTGATTGTTTGTTTAATGGTGCTTATTCTCACGTGTGGGAAAATGAAAATGTGACGCGGAACACGAAGGTTAATAAGATGGAGTTATTTACTGATACAAGTGGTGTAGTGCGCTCCATTCTCGGTGGGGGGATATCTTTTCAAGATAATCAATATACGTTCGAAGATAGTAAATATGCATCGTGTTTTCCTGGTAATGTTCTCTTTGAAGACAGTGCACCAGTACAACACTCAACTTGTGCTTCATATATTTCAAGTGCAGGTCAATCACTTAATGTCAAAACTGATAGAGATGGACTGATTATACCTTACCAAAATCCTGCTCACAGTGATGATGTTGAGTTCAATGTAGGTCAAGAGATGAAACAACAACCTGGAACTTTTCCTGCTGTTGGATCTCAGGGTAATGATTTGTTGAAGTGTGAGGATTGTGTTACATTCACAAGGACCGAGAAAGCCAAATATTATCAAGACGCTATTGGTGGAGCTGCCAATTACTTTCCAGGAATTATGGGAGATTTAAATTTAAAACCATTTGACAAATCTTTGTATAATCTCCAGACGTCAATTGCCAGTGGGAAGCTGTATAATTGTGTTATGACTGAAGGAGAGGGAAAATTAATTGAACATAAAAGTATTGATTCTCAGCTTTCAAAAGGAAGTACCGACAAATCCAATATTGAGGATGAATCTGATGTTTGCATTATTGAAGACATCAGTCACCCTGCACCTGTAAGTCGATCAGCAGAGATTGGGAATTCCCTCAACACATTACAATCTTCTAGAGGTGTTTATACTCAGTCTTCTATGGTGGGAGTTATGAGACCTAAGGCACGTGATGAGCAGTACATATTACGAGTTGCATTGCAGGTTGACACCTTATCCTCTGTAGCCCTTGGCAGTTTGGAGGGTATTCTTTGCACGTGCAGTTATGCACAGTAATTGACCCCCTTTCTGTCAGGCATGATTTCAAATCATATCATACATGTTTTCTGATAGTTATTGGAGGTATGTGAATTGATGGGATTTGGTGGAGATGGTAATGGATGTATAATTTAGAATGTTATATTTGGGAAATAATTGGTTATTTTATGGCATCTGTAAAGGATCTGCGACCTTTTCTCTTGGGTGTGGTTTGAAAGCTTTTGATCAGCGTGATATTGCCCCTGTACCATCCCTGGTTATTGCTATTTTCAAATTTTGCCATGGCTTGCATGACATATTATCATAATATCTTAATGTCCAGGTTTTCTCAAACTCAAGTAAACTAACTTTTGTTGATAACACAGGATCTTTCCCAACCAAAATCAGAGGTTAGTCCACCAGATGGACTGCTGGCAGTTCCTCTTTTACGACATCAGGTTATATTCCTGAATCTTTTATGTGTTGTGTCTCTCCTTTAAAAGTACTATTACGTAGGTGTTTTAAGTCTGTTGTTCCATCGTCTTCAAAACTAAAATGAATATCTGGATCTGTAATTTGCTAGTAAAAAACAAAAGAACATTATTTTTATGACTTATTTTTCAAATTTGCATCGGTGATAGAAACTGGGTAGTATTTATTTTACAAAAAATATGGTTAAATCCTAAAATTAGTGTATAGTATTCTTCATTTCCACACTCACAAAACAAGAGCAGAATATTAAAATATTGTAGTGCTTCAATATTTCTAAGATCTTCCATAAGGCCTTGATTCTTTATTGAATCGCTATAGCTTTCCTCTCCTTGCCTCCCCGGCAGGTTTTATGGGTATAATGCGGTTGAAAAGTTAATTACCCATTTTCAACTTTAGTTACTTCATCGGCCTTAGTAAACAAATAACTGTATGAGGCCTAATAATCAATTATATATTTTTTGTTGGTTAACTGTACAAAATCTCTTGGGTAGTTATTCGACGTTTTTGGTTATTCCGAGTCTTTATGATATTTTGCGTTTATTAGCTTCAACCCAATTTTTGTTTTGATGCCCTGATAACTCATTTACTCTGTCTGTTTGAGTCACCCAACTAAAATGGTTGTTTTTTGCAGAGAATTGCTTTATCATGGATGGTTCAGAAGGAAACTTCAAGTTTGTACTGTTCTGGAGGAATTCTTGCAGATGATCAGGTTAGTGCATTGCACTCGTAATCTAAGATGATAAATTGACTATCAATAAATTATATGAATTCCTTGCAAGAAATTTACACTTTATTCTCTTGTAGGGTCTTGGAAAAACAGTGTCGACCATTGCTTTAATATTAAAGGAAAGACCTGCATTGGTGAATAAATGCAACATTGCAAAGAAAAGTGAATTAGAAACTTTGAACCTGGATGCAGATGATGATCAGCTTCCTGAGACTGGCCTAGTGAATAATGAATCTAATATGGTTCAGGATCTGTCTTGTATAAATCCAAACAAAAAAATGAATTTGTCAGTGCATGTAAAAGGAAGGCCGTCTGCTGGAACCCTCGTTGTTTGTCCAACTAGTGTCTTGCGGCAATGGGATGAAGAGTTGCACAGTAAGGTAACTGGCAAAGCAAATCTTTCTGTCCTAGTGTACCATGGTAGCAATCGAACAAAAGATCCTTATGAGCTTGCCAAGCATGATGTTGTTCTGACGACTTATTCAATTGTCAGCATGGAGGTCCCTAAGCAGCCTCTAGTTGACAAAGATGATGAAGAAAAAGGAGCTTATGATGATCCTGCAGTATCAAGCAAGAAAAGGAAATGCCCTTCTAGTTCTAAAAGTAGCAAGAAGGGATTGGACTCTGCGATGCTTGACTCTGTTGCTCGTCCTCTTGCAAAAGTGGCTTGGTTTAGAGTTGTCCTGGATGAGGCCCAGAGTATCAAGAACCACAGAACTCAGGTTGCAAGGGCTTGTTGGGGTCTTAGGGCAAAGCGGAGATGGTGCTTATCAGGGACTCCCATCCAGAATGCAATTGATGATCTCTATAGCTACTTCAGATTTTTAAGATATGATCCTTATGCCGTGTACACATCATTCTGTTCCACAATTAAGATCCCAATCAGCAAAAGTCCATCGAAAGGATATAGAAAGCTACAAGCTGTCTTAAAAACAATCATGTTACGTCGCACAAAAGGTAAAATTGCATGCAAGAAATTGACATCATCACTTAAGGAGGTTGTTAGATATCTTTTGTCTTTTCTATTCTAGAGTACTATCCTTATTGTTTCCTATTATGTTTAATTTTCAATTTACTGTTTTGTTCTCCATCTGTGTGATAAAAATCAAGTTAGAAATAATTTGAGTCATATTTGTTGCACTGTCAGCAACTTTGTCATACACATTCATTGTATTAAATAATTGTCACTATCCCTCAAGTATAATTTGTATATAACCATGCTATGGTCATAATTTGCTGTAGGCACACTTCTTGATGGGGAACCTATCATTTCCTTGCCACCTAAATCTGTAGAGTTGAAAAAAGTGGAATTTTCACAGGAGGAACGTGATTTCTATTCTAGACTAGAGGCTGATTCCCGAGCACAGTTTCAGGTCGCCTTCTTATTCTCAGAGCAGTCTTGAAAGATTCAAAAAATGAAAACATGTTTTTTTTTTTTTTTAATTGTTGTGCTTTTATTCTATCCCAAATGAAGGGGGATGTTCCTGGTGGTATATTTTAATGGATTACCTTATTAAATTCCTCTTGTCATGTCATAGGAATATGCTGATGCTGGAACTGTGAAGCAAAATTATGTTAACATTTTATTGATGCTTTTGCGCCTTAGACAAGCATGCGATCATCCCCTGCTTGTCAAGCGTTACAATTCTAACTCTCTCTGGAAATCCTCAGTTGAGATGGCTAAGAAGCTTACTCAGGAAAAGCGATTATCTCTTTTAAATTGTTTGGAAGCTTGTTTGGCCCTCTGCGGTATCTGTAATGTATGTCTTGACTGTACCTTTTTATTTGTAAATGAATGTTACATGGATTAGTATGACTCTTATTCATATGAGAGAACACATTATTCTAGTAATTACTCAGAAATCAACGCTTAAAATGATCCCGTACTTCTGTTTATTCCAATTTTTTATTTTCTATATATTATGTTGATGTAGATGGGGAGGGGAGTTGTGATCGAGAAAAATATGACAGTGGACAGTAAGAGAGACTTGCTTTCACTACTTGTTGCATTTAATGATGGTAGAAAGAATGATTGAAATTTATTTTCTTAAACTCTCTTGCTTGATCGGAGTTGAGATATACACGGCTTGAACTGTATTTTTTTAGAAACCCAATTTTACCATATCACGACTGACCATGCTTTTAGTAAATTATGTTATTTGCCATTATGACTTGGCTCCAATATCTCCTTTCTTGGTTTCTATGCAGGATCCTCCTGAAGATGCTGTTGTTTCAGTTTGTGGTCATGTTTTTTGTAACCAGTGCATTTGCGAACATCTTACTAGTGATGACAATCAGTGCCCTACTACAAACTGCAAAATTCGATTAAGCATGTCTTCAGTGTTCTCCAAAGTCACATTGAATAGTTCTTTTTCTGATCAGGCTTGTGATAATTTGCCTGGTTACTCTGGTTGTGAAGTGGATGAATCGGAGTTTTATTCTGAGAGTCAGCCATATAATTCTTCAAAAATTAGGGCTGCACTTGAGGTGTTGCAGTCTTTGTCTAGACCACAATGCTGTGCTCCCCAAAGCAATTCTGTGCATAGCATGCCGGAGGATACTACTGGTGGCCTCGGCAGCTCATCTTGTGACCAAATGAAATCCTCAAATGAATGTCCTGAGAACCAAAATGTGTTAGAGAGAAGCTCTGATGATTCAGTTGGTGGTGAGAAAGCTATAGTGTTTTCTCAGTGGACTAGGATGCTAGATTTACTTGAAGCATGTCTTAAGAATTCTTCAATCCAGTATAGAAGACTTGATGGAACAATGTCTGTCTCGGCAAGGGATAAAGCTGTTAAAGATTTTAACACTCTCCCTGAGGTCTGTAATATAGTCAAGCCCACCTAGTGGAGAAATGGCTTTGATTACTTTATTTAATATTATTTGTGAGATGTATTATTTGACTATTTCTCTGACTTCAATGTAATGTTCAGTGTGATGTATCTGTCCTTTTCAGGTTTCAGTCATGATTATGTCTTTGAAGGCTGCTAGTCTTGGTCTGAATATGGTTGCTGCCTGCCATGTTCTTATGCTTGATCTTTGGTGGAATCCTACAACTGAAGATCAGGCTATAGACAGAGCGCATCGTATTGGACAGACCCGTCCTGTCACAGTCTTACGGTTAACTGTTAGAGATACAGTTGAAGACCGTATTTTAGCTCTGCAGGTATTTTCTTTTGGCTGCCCTGTAAACATGCGCTTTTGTAAAAGGGGAAATTTTGCCATGTTGGTCTGGTTGGTTTATGAACTTAAAAACAATCTTTTTGAGGGAGAATTTAATAAAAAGAAATTCTTGGAATTACTTTGGAATGCTACTGAACTCTCGATGGACAATTGCACACATATCACAATACTTTATTAATAATTAAGTTGATAAGTGCGTTGGTGATTTCTTTTCTTTAAACTACTTGAAATATTTCTGTTTAGCCCTTTTCTGATTCCCTTTGATTTTGGGTTGTGTTTGCTGAATATTCATTGTACACTAGTATGCATGTCTGTGTATAACAAATTCTTTTTATATGGGAACTTTTAATGTGACAATTTTTTATATAGCACACAATTTAGTGTTAATATACAATTATTAAAGTATACGAGAAACATACTCAAAGCAATAATTTTACTTGCTGCATTATATTATGGTTATAAAGGCTAGATTAGTTATGCAGTTGATGCTATTGATGGATGCATTTATATATACGTTGTATGTTCTGGTCCGGAATTTGCCATTTTTTCTAATGAATTTTTTTCAAGTTTATATATATATATATATATATATATATATTAAAAAGTTACAGTATTTTTGAACAAAATATAGTTTGTTTACAGATAATCAATATGTATTACTTTAAAAAGCATGTGCATCACTAGTATTTACATTTTAATAACGTACTTCAAGATACTTCCATTATCTTTTGGAAGATGATATACAATCATCCCTTTTTTACTTAACATTCAGACAACAGTAATAAAATTACACCTTATTTTAAAGTTTAAAATGATTTAGAATGAATCAATATTATTATTATTTATTTATGAAGTGTTAGAAAGGTGTTGAAAAATTGGAAGATGTACATTGAAAGTTTTCCTCATCTTTTTGTTCTATTGTGATGTTAGAAATATTTATACATGTTGTATCACGGTTGCTCATGCTAGAAAACCTTTGCTTTCTTCTATATACACTTGCAGCATAAAAAGCGAAAAATGGTTGCGTCTGCCTTTGGAGAGGATGGAACTGGTGGTCGTCAAAGTCGCCTTACAGTGGATGATCTAAAATACTTGTTCATGATGTGATTAGACATATATACATACAGATATAATTTTAATTTTTTGGGCTGGTGATTTGTTTTTCTAGGAGCAGGCGTCAGTGGGTTGGTTTTTGGTGGCAGCAGAAGAAACAGGGTGCTGAAATTTTTCTAACATGGCCTCTGTTGACACTTTACAAGAAAAAATTATATGAATTGTCTTTATAGTTGGAGAGATGATTCAATTGTTTACCTTGAAATTTTGGTTTAGTCGTAACATTTGTATAGGTTGTTGAGAGTTAGTAGCATAGACAGAAACGTAGAAATTGTTGTGCTCTTTGTAAATAGTATAGATAGATAGTTAACATCTTTTTTCTTTTAAATTAGTCTTTCTTGCTCTAATTCGTGCTTTTTTTTCAAATTATTTTGAGGTTATATTATGCACATATCCTTTATCCTTTTGCATTTTATATATCTGTTTACTCTTTTATCTTCTGAAAATAATTTATTTAGCTCTTCACCCGCCCAACCTAATTCTCCTTCTGCCTGTAATAGCTAAACCCTTTCCCTCTCCCCAACCAGTATCTTACTGAATCCCTTTTCCCACAAAATAACCTTAACAGCAAAAATAAAAGGGAGAAATCCTTTCCTATAAACAACTTTTCCCTGTTTTTAGTTTGGCAAGAACAAGAAAATAGGGGTACTTTCTACAGAGGAGGGACGTTAAGAGCGACATTTTAGGTTGTATTGTTTAAAACAAATTTTGATTATGGTTTTTGGAGAAGAAAATATAGAACTTCAATCATTAATAAATATCAGCAAAGGTAACATACATGACAAGTTTTTACACTTAGTAACACTACAAAAAAGTCGCAAAAAATGTAAAAAAAAAATACAATTATTTAACTCAACGGAGAAAAACTAAAGACAAAAAATCGCGGCTAAATCCAATAGGACTCCCTAAGATTTCAACTAATACATCCTTCACTCTGTCCTGAAATATAAAAGCAATGACAGCTTTCCACGCGAAGTATCCATTGGATACAACACAAGTTTCATTGTAATCCTAGTTATGTAATTTTGTTTTCTAGCTTTATTATTCAATGTCAGTTGTGTATGCTTATGTATTTTAAGGAACTAGAATGCAAACATTTGTAAAGAGGACTTTAGTCATAAGTTTGGGAATGATATACATGATATAATGTGTACTCTATTCGATGTTTTGGCACATCACAGTATAAAAATTAGTTTTTAATTTGCATACGAAATTGTTAAAGTGGTATTAGAAAGGTAAACATCTATTTTAATTTAATATTCCAAATGTATAACATCAATGGTCCCATGGTCTAGTGGTTAGGACATTGGACTCTGAATCCAGTAACCCGAGTTCAAATCTCGGTGGGACCTAAAATTTTTTGACATAACAAATAACGTTGGATATTATTTATACGATGGCAGTATGAAGAGGAGAAATTTGAGGGAAAAAAGAAGAAGGTCGGAAGCAACCTCCAAGAACAAATCTTTTTAAATACTCATATAAATATTATATTAAATGTCATTTATCACATAAATTTTTTTATCATTAAATAATAAGAATTATATTTGTATATTTTTAAAATTTATGAATTAAATTGTATTAAAATTTAAAACCATAAAAAAATTCATTTTCACAAAAACATATTCAACTCTTATATAAATTGATTTAAGTTTAAATAAGTTAAGTCAAAGTGAGTTTGGTTTAATACAATTAAACTAAAATTTAAGCGAGTTATAATATGAGTACTCTAGCCTAATTTTTATTTATTATTTATAACTATTACTTTTCTACTTATTCGAGGGTTTTCCTTATTTTTTTAATACAACTTTTATAATTTAAATAAAAAATATCCAATCCGTTATTTTTTTTACTTTCTTTTCGGAGTTTTACTTCCCAATTCAATATATATATATATATATATATATATATATATATATATATATATATATATATATATATATATATATATTACTTTCCATTTGTTTTTTGTTGCGTATACTATGACTTTATTCGAATATAACAGAAAAAAAAAAGGGTAAACTTGACTGCAAAATCAATAATGTAAAAGAAAATGTTATTGGGAATGGGTGAGGGAGAAGGCTTATCTGATTTCCCAGAAAGTGGTCAACGTAGATCCTGGTGAACAGTTTGTCCCACGTACGTCTTAGATTGCTCCTATGTCTTTGCTTGTATCAGACAACAAATAAAAGAGACATTAATACTATTTTATTTCTAAATGTGTTATCTTATATAGTGCTTTTAAGTATCAACAAGACTTTTAGTTTTTACATTTTTCTTTTTTTTTCTCATAACAGTTAATGAAACAGGGAAAATGTGAGATCATAGAAGGATAATGTAACGCAAAGACATAGAGAGAAAAAATACAAAATATGCTCATTTATATAGTTTAATTCATGTTTTTCCGATGGATGTGGTGTAATGTGACTTTCCTTAATTTGTTCATCATGGATCCTTTAATCTGCATGGTGATTAAGAGATTTGACCATATGAATTGACTCCATTTGAAAGTGCGGCTTATCTACCATTAATGCATGTTCAAAATTCAAAGTGACGAAATCAACATTTATGTTCAGTGTCTGGTTGCCGCATCAATACGTGTCTTCTCATGATTCCGCACCCAACAAGTGGAATTAATTATGCACATTAATTATTACAATTTTTTCTACTGAATATATAAAATAAATAATATTATTGATATTAAACTTAGTGTTAAAGGATGAAGTTGATTAGTTGTTTCATTCCTCTGAGCACTTAGGGTTCGCCACAAAACTCAACCTTTCTATTTTGTGATGATCAGATTCTTGAAAATAGGTACCTTTTCATTACATATTTTAAAGAATATATACCAAAACGCAATTTCAATCAACAACAATATGGTCGTTGGTCAATATGTTGAAAGATATATACTGTTTCAACTATGCCTTTGTATGCTCTTTTTGATATGACACCGAATAAAGACTACGCAACACTTTCCTTTTTTCACACTATCCATATATATACACTTCTTCTTATCACTTCTAAAATTGTTTTCTTTAACCAACACAATATTACACACTAAATATTTCTTTAAATAATATTAAGTGCCGGAATCCTTAAAATAATGAAAGTAAATGTCGTGGATATAAAAAACGCAAGGTATCTTTATATCTCTGATGTACTTTGATTGAAATGTTTAATGGATTTAGAGCATATTAATCGATTCTTATACAATGAACATTGGATGAGTGTCATAATTGTAATCGATAAATTCTCCTTCGCTCAGCTGAATAACATAGAATTTTTCAGAAATTATTTGATGGGATTGACGATTGCAGAATAAATATACAGAATAAAACTAAGGAACAAAACATGGCTGCATCCCCATCATGATGATGTACTATCGTATAAAAATACTAAACATTTAATTAATCACTTAACTATACTTTGTCCCTTTTTCCAAAACGTTATTAGTTTATTGTAATAAGTTTTATTTCATCCATTTTTCTGCACATCTTGCCTTGTTTGCGATTAAATGAATATACTCACCAAAATAAAAATATATTGACTAATAAAAATCCTGCTTTTATTTAAGCTATATTATTTGTAGAGTTTGACCTTACATTAATCATAGATGAATATATGAATAAATCCATTTTATAAACCTTATACACCGAAGTGTGCTTTCTATAAAAAATATAAACTAAACCTCACGTAACAATAAACTTAATTAAATGTATTAACTAACATTTAATCTTAATATCAGCTTCCTTTTTTAACTATTATTATTATCATCTCTATCAAACTTTCTTTTAACTTTAAAAAATATATATACCACATTAAAATATGATAACAAGTATAATATATTAAATATTATATATGTCTTTTTTCATCGTAAAGCCTTCTAACAATATCATTCCATTAACACCAAGTATGACAAATTTGTTGCTTTTTAATCATAATTAATTTTAAAAGCATGAAGAAAAACAAATTATCACGTAATAAAATAATTTTTTTTTTAAATTCAAGTATACATTTCTATTATTTCTTCATTTCTTAAAATTTACAAAAGTATAACACATGTTTTGTATAGAATATTATACATATATTTTTTGTTGGCTTTTATATGCTTTATAGTTCTATTGCGTATTACAATTAATAAATAAATTGTTCAATATTAGTTGGCAGTGTAAGATTATTTTTTATTATTGGGTAGTAAAAAAACTGACAAACATAAAAAAAAATACTTAATTTCTACATTAAACGGTTCGCGATTATTTTTCCAAATAAAATGTGAAATATAGATAAGAAATTTCTTAATATTTGATATTTTTTATTTTTCATCCATAATTTCAATAAATGTTGACTATTATTTTAATAATCTTAAAAATACATATTACCTTAAAAAGTATCATTTACAAATGGATTATTTATAGTAGACTATAATAAAACAGTTTTAACAATTTTGTTTTTTATTAACAATGTAGAGGTAATAGTTTATGATTAGTCTCTTTTAAATATTTTTTTAAAATAAATTTAAATAGATCAAGAAAATAGTGATATGTGTGTTGCTGTAAAAGAATTGTTTAAAAAAGTTGTTAAAATATCATAGTGGTAAAACAGTTTAACATTTTCATATAGTTTAAATATTCAATTGTAGTTTTCATATTCAAATTAATTTAAAGCAATGCTAATTATTGGCGAAGTGCTCGTCTGGTTTGTTTGTTTTGTTCTTAATGTAGATCTATTTGTCTGAGAAGACGAAGAAAAAGCGAGCCATATTAATTAATTTGACTTACCTGTGTATCGAATATTTTAGGCCAAAACTAGAACAATCAATCATATCACACAGTTTATCCTGCTCCCAAACCTTTTTTTCACTTGAACTGGAGCAATTATTTATCAAAATCCGAAGAACAATTGTAAGTAAAGTATTTATTATATTCATGTTGCTTCATGATTGCTGAATAGGAAGCATGCACACAGATTAACACAAATGGAGGATCCACTGAATGTTGTTGCATGCATGAATGCTCTAGAAGCTCATCATCTCACACAGTAAACAAGAAGAAGAGGAGGAGGATAAAGATACTGCCAGGTTGGACTTTCTCGTTGATCATATCTATCTGCTTTTCTAAAGTCTCTACTCATACCACACTCACTATAAATAGGTATGTAATATTTCTCTTTCTCTACCAATCTATAGAATACAATCTTGTTCTTGTGATTTTCCCATTATATCCATCATATGGACAATATCATCTACACTTTAGTTTTTATACTTATTCTATCTTTGAAGGCTAGTACTGTTTGTTCTAGAGAGAGACAATGGGGTGGTGTGGGGAGAATGAGGTCTGGGGAGACTAATCTTATGGCTGATCTGGTAACAGACTTGCCTGGCCAACCTCCTGTAGATTTTCAGCACTACGCTGGATACGTCACAGTCAATGAAACAAGTGGAAGAGCACTCTTTTACTGGTTCTACGAGGCCATGACCAAACCTCAAGAAAAACCTTTGGTTCTGTGGCTTAATGGAGGTAAGTTTACGACCTAAACATGTTCCTTTTGAGGTTGTTTTTTATATGTACATTAATTATCTGACAACACGACAAGGTGGTTTATTTTATTAAAAAAAAAATTGCAGGTCCTGGGTGTTCGTCTGTTGGATATGGAGCAACACAGGAAATTGGACCATTTTTAGTGGACACAGATGGCAAAAGCCTTATGTTTAATAACTTCACATGGAACAAAGGTATGAACGCGCCATGACCACAGATATATATCGTAACAACATATAATATTATTAATCTTTGGCAGATTCCACCTTAGTTTCTACTTTCTATGTTAATATATAATATTAGTATAAATATATATGTTGAAGCACAAGCACACACTAGTGCTCCATTATCTGTCCCTACATATCATTGTTGTTAATTGATGCTTAGAATTTTTGACATGAGTGAAATATGAAAACGCAGAGGCCAACATGTTATTCCTGGAATCTCCTGTTGGGGTTGGCTTTTCCTATTCAAATACAACCAGCGAATATGCACAATTGGGAGATGACTTCACAGGTATTAAGTTGCAACTGTTGCTAATTTTATTTTAGTGAAAGTTGCATTTTCTATCGTTCCTAATTAGCTAGCTTATAATTGATTATATAAAGTTCTCTGATAGATTTATCTGTGCTCTTCGAAACAGCTAATGATGCTTACACTTTTCTGCACAATTGGTTCCTCAAATTTCCATTATATAGAACAAGGACATTTTACATAGCTGGAGAAAGCTATGCAGGTATTGAAGTTAATGAACAAATCAATGAGCTCAATAAGAAGAAGTCACTTTTAGTCTTATAAAGTCACCATGAAACATTGCAGGAAAGTATGTACCGGAGCTGGCTGAACTCATCCAAGACAGAAACAAGGACCCTTCCCTTCACATTGATCTCAAGGGAATTTTGGTAGTTTTCCACAATTTTAATAACTAATACCTACTAAAAAGTTGGTTTGCTTCATATTTTGACAAATAATTTAGAAGAATCTTGGTGGAAAGATTTCATTTCGAGAGGGATATAAACTGAGATTATTAAAAACACTGATTTGTGTGTTTGAGAAAGTTGCATTAGTTAAAGAACAAAACTTCATGCAGAGTTAATCATAAATAGTTTTGATATTAATTAAAATTGAAACTTCGAATTATTTATAAATTGTATATCGTGCAGGTTATCAAATTAAAACTTTAATTTTGGTTGATATAATATATACAGGAGAAAGATGAGTTAAAAAGAGACTCTTTTATGTTTCGTTTGTTTAAAATAAACGATGATCAATGAAAGAATTGAAAATTTTGCTTCTTTTCAAGAATTTGGGTGAACTGCAGTAAATAAAAACGAAAGTATAAAGAAAAACTGCTTTATTACCAAGAATATTTCCATTATATCTATATGCTTTAGTTTCTCGATATGATATGTTGAAAT
Source organism: Vigna radiata var. radiata (assembly GCF_000741045.1). Classification (NCBI taxonomy): domain Eukaryota; kingdom Viridiplantae; phylum Streptophyta; class Magnoliopsida; order Fabales; family Fabaceae; genus Vigna; species Vigna radiata. Next base: position 18,821,599 of record NC_028360.1, on the reverse strand, counting down.
GAATAGATCTACTACGCAAGTCACATCTATGTGAGCATCTTCGCAAAGACAATGGTCATCGTAATGAGTTTCATTACTCAGATGCTAGACAAACACAGTAGATGGAAAAATAGCATTAAGTCATAATCTTTTTCGCAGTTGGGCAACCCTGAAACATCTGATGCTGAGGATTGGTCAGGTATGGTTGATTATGCTTGGAGCCATGCAGTGATATCTGATGAAACATACAAAACAATCAAAGCAAGCTGTGACTTCAATAGCAGTGACCCTTGGAGCAACAAAGATTGTAGTCAAGGGGTGGATGAAGTTCTCAAACAGTACAATGAAATTGATATCTACAGCCTCTACACCTCCACATGCTTCGCCAGTACAGCACGTTCAAACGATCGATCCATGCAAATGGTCATGCTTCGCTCATCTAAAATGGTTAGTTATGATCAAACAAAACATCATCGGACTACACTCTATACAAACATATATACAGTGGAATTGAGAGACTTTACTTTTAACAAAAGTTGCCTTATGTTACTTGTATGACCATTTCATTACCAAAATGCATTCAAACGAATATCTGTTATAAAGATAAAGAAAGAAAATATTAGAATTTTATATTATAAAAATGAATAAGTTCAATCAAGCGAGAAAAATTGAATTATGAGTCAAATGTGAGGTTTAACGGTGTATATAAGGTATATACTGTACTGACACACATGTGGGTTTGGTTAATTGACAGATGCCACGAATCATGGGTGGTTATGACCCATGTTTGGATGACTATGCTAAAACATTTTACAATAAACCAGATGTTCAGAAGGCTCTGCATGCCAGTGATGGGCAAAATCTCAGGAATTGGAGCATTTGCAAGTACTTTCATGTTCACTTTCTTTTGGCCTTGTTAGAAGTATTTGACCAAATATAAGTTTGAACAACTTAATTTATTATGATGTGAGAAGTAATATAGAATGTTTTGCAGTCTTTTCTCTAAATTAATTAACAGCTATTTTAATGGTCAATCCATATCAGTGACAGCATATTCAAGCGCTGGAAACAATCACAGACTTCTGTTATCCCAATCTACAAGAAGCTGATTTCAGCTGGACTTAAGATTTGGATATACAGGTAATTGAAACTATTCTATTTCAACCTTGTAATTCAAACAAAGGTCCTCTGCTGCCATGTTTTCTCATTGTTGACTGTTCAGTGGAGACACTGATGGAAGGGTGCCAGTGCTGTCCACAAGATACAGCTTAAGTATTCTAGATTTGCCTATCACTAAGAAATGGAGACCTTGGTACCATCAAAAGGAGGTAAGAGATCATGAATTAAAGGCACACTGCTTCCTTTTTCTTATTTAACAATTATCTATATACTGTCTTTGAGTTGGAACAGGTAAGTGGGTGGTATCAGGAATACGAGGGGCTAACATTTGCGACATTTCGAGGAGCTGGCCATGCAGTGCCATGTTTCAAACCAAGCAACTCACTCGCATTCTTCTCCTCCTTTCTTAGTGCACAATCACCACCCTCTACTAAATAATGATCAATGGTGTGAAATCCCAGAGAAGATTTTGCTTTCATCGATCAAAATGTCAAACAACATAATATATAATTAACGAATAAAAGAGCGTTACTGGTTTCTACTGACCGGAATATTTTCTTTTCCTTTTCCTTTTTCAATCTTCTAGTCAAAGAAACTGAGCTGTTATATAAGTAAAAAGAAGAGACCCGAAAATTTATTGTTATTGACAAATATATTCAGTATTTCTTCCATAAAATGGTCATTCACACAACACTTGAAAGAGCCGAAAAGATGCGTAGAGGTATATTATGCAGAAATTGGACATGTAATTAGGGTAGTGAAAGGGTCATTTTTTCTTGAGTGCATGTTTGTTTCGGATTAGTTGATAGTAGAATTGATTCCAACCTCCGACATGGCATGGACAACGATCATAATAATCATTCATTAAATTATTAAGGTGCGTGAGAATATGGAGGATGAGTGATTTGATGGAAACGCAATCCAGTTAAGTGAAACGCGGATAAGCGAAGCAACTCTTCTCTGTGGAGATGGAGACATCGTATTTTTCCATCACATCCCATCAAACATCCTTGTTTTTTTATTTATTTTTAAAAAAAATCCTTTAAAAACACTTGTGATGGGTGTTTCTTCCTGCATCCCATCAAATTTCTTTCACCACTCTGTCACTGTTTCTGGAAATTTTGATCAGAAGAAAAGCAAAATCCCAATTGATGGGTTGCAGGAAAAAATTAGATGGAGTGCAGAAAGAAACAATCACTTGTGATTTGCTTCAACCTGCACTATCTTTCTATGTGGGCCTATAACAGGAGAAAACGGGTTTGTTAATTTATTCATGACAATTATAGAAATAATAATTAATAGATCAAAAGTTTAAGACTATTTCATCCTATAGCTTTCATCTTATATTTTCAATTTCTAAAAAAATCTTACACTTTTTCTCATTAAATTTTAAAATATGATGTATGCTTTTTTGAATTGTAAAAGAAAGTTTTAGAATTTAAAAAAAAATGAAAATGCATGATAAAATAATTGGAGATGCATAATGAAACTGCCGAAGTTTAACTTCAAGATTAAAATTGGATAAGATGTTAATAATATTAAAATGTTTATAAAACATAGATAGATATTGAAGAGAGAAAAAGAAAAATGAATGTAGATGATAGAGAAAGAGGATAAGAAGGCCTTATTGAATAGAATAAAAGATGGGATCCTTCTGATAAGATGAAAGCAGAAATAAAAAAGGTGGAAGAGAATTGGAGAAAGAGTGGTGAGAATGAGATTTCAGATCTTGGATACGATCGCTTTCTGAGTCAAACCCAGAGCGTTGCACGCAACAGGATACAAACTCTTTCTTATCTCTGCGTAAACTTCACCCACCCATTTCCTTCCAGCTAACTGCTCCCCCAGGCGTATCGCAGCCTCCACCGTGCTCTCCTCGCTATCGTGCGCCGAATCCACGATCCCCATCTTCACTGCCTCAGCCCCCGTCATCTTTGCGCCGCCCAGTAACAAGTCACGCAGCACCGCCCCCGACTTCATCTTCGACCTCATCACGGCGGTGAAGTAGTCCGGCAGCGGCAGCCCGAGGTCCACCTCCGGCATATAGAGCACACCGCGGTCGCCGCGCATCAGAACGTAGTCGTGGCTAAACGCGAGCATGAACCCGGCTGCGGAGGCGTGGCCGTTGACGGCGGCGATGGTTGGCATGGGAAGGGAGATGAGCGCGGCGACGATGGGCCTGAAGGATTCAACGAGTGACTGGAGGCGACCGAAGGCCGCGGAGGGAGATGATGCGGCGCGGGCCCAGGCGAGATCGAAGCCGTTGGAGAAGAATTTGCCTTGGGCGGTGGTGAGGAGGACGGAACCGGGGGTGGCGTGAGAGGCGAGACGAGAAAGGGCGGAGGCCAGAGAATCGATTAGGGTTGGATTGAGACGGTGCTGGGGGTCATCTCCGGCCAGCGTGAGGACCCACACATTTCCACGCTTCTCGAGGCTACACATTTTTTTTGCCAGACTACCCACTACATCAGTGGCATTTAAATCATATCGAACGTTAACTTGATATTAAAATAATTAATTTTTTTTTTCTATTTGATAAAAATAATTTACAAGTGATCTTATGGTTATATGATAAACGAGTATGTAATAAAAAAAATAATCCAAAACAGAACAGGTACATTATTTTAGTTTATAATCGTCTGTGTTTATGAGTAGATTAGAGAAGAGAGGTGTGCATTTAAAACAACGTTATTATCTTATTTTGTAATTTCCATCGTACAAGAATTGGAGAGTGAGAAAGTCTTTTGATTTAGAATTCAATCTATTACTCTGGTCGTAAGATTGAGACAATTACCATCCTTTGTTATGGTTTAAAAGTTTGTATTCATATATATGTCAACTCCATACCTAAACAATATTAAATCATGTCGAGTTAGATAAAACTAACAATTATAAAATAAATAAGTTTTTATTCTTTAAACATATTTGTTTTATTTTTTTTAACTCAAAATAAATAACAATTATAAATTATTTTATATACTAGTGAATTTTAGAGATAAATGGAAGTTCTATATTTAAAAAGATGGGAGAATCTATACAACATATTAAAATCAACTTCAGAAAATTATTTTATTTCTCGAAAGAGTTGCCGATTAAACATAATATAGTTTGCAAATTTTGATGACTGTTCTGTGTTTCAATTCAAAGGCAGGCAATTAATTATGTACATTTAAAAGTGAATATATTTTTTTTAAATTTCTTGTAAAGTAAAAGAACTACTCATAAATATACTTTAACACAAACTAAACAATTAACTTGAAATCTAAAACTTAAGTTTGAGATGCACATATAAAGACTGAAAAATGCTTAAAGAAGAAAAATATTGATAACCAAATCAGCAATTATGAATAAGATGGGAAGGACTTTACAATTTTGAATAGTTGAAAAAATAAAAAAACTAATAAATAGAAATATGAATAAAAGTTATTCGTAAGTATTTCTCATTTGAAATTAAGGTCTATAGTTATTTATTCACTCTCTAAACAATTTTCAAACTCTTATTTACAAACATTATTTAACAATTATTTTTTTTACAGCATTATGTTTACAACTTCTATTTCAATCTTTAACTTTCAAGTAATAATTGTTTTCTTTCATTTTTCATGATCTCGTTAAGTTCACAGCTTTATTCATCTTCTTTTCGAATTTTATGATTTTTATAACATTTTCGAAGTTTTTTTCTTTTTTTTTTCAAAATCTTTTATTTTCGTATCTCTGATGTTTTATCATTCACTTCAGTATTTGCTAATGTTATTATTTTCTTATAATAAGATATAAGTTGCAATAAAAGATAGCGTATTCTAATAAATTAATAAATATATTTTGATAAAACTAAGTGTTCACACAAATACTATGATAAGTAAAAAAGAAACACGGTACACAGTCTCAATTTTTCCGATTAGTGAACAAAAATTTGCAAACTTGGAAATCAACAGTATAAACCCACATTATTGGGCTTATCCGACAGGAAAATGAATTTGGAAATCCGAGTCTCAAATTTGTAACCTTTTATTGGCACGCCCATATTACTATTCATCCCACTTTAATTTTTGTTTTTCTTTTGACGAAATTACTCTTTACTGAAATGAGTTTCCATTAATCATGATGCAGTTTTATTTAATCTAGTTTTAAAACCTTTGCATATATGTTTGTTTATATGTTTATTTAAAGAAATTTAGAGATTGAGAAAATAAATAATAAATATTTTTAAGTCTATAATTTAATTATGAATAATTCAATTATGAATACAATCATCATAAAAAATTATTTATAAGATTAGAAAATTCACGTATATATAAAAATATTAATAGTAGCTTTTAAAAAATATAGATAAATGATATGTAGAAAAATAAGCGTATAGTATGATATATCTTACCTGATGGGATTACAGCTAAAGTTCCGCCGAATAATTTGGTTACTCCCGCCATGGAAATTGTGGCTATCTTGGTCGGAAGAGTAACTTTCTTCGTCAGAACTTCACTTTAGGCAAGAAATTGCAGAAAAGAATACGTTTGTGATGTTTAGGATAGGCTAAATTTTCTGTCAATGAAATTTGTTTTATGACAATACATTGATGTAAAATTTCCTCTGCAATATATGTTTCTATTCTTGTTCTTTTCTTGACTTGGTTTTGATTATACGGAAGTATAATTCTCTTTAAAGGTTCTTTTGTACTGGAAAGTATTTTTAGAACAAAAAACGTAAGAAAAGAAACTAAAAGTAACTACGCTAGAAATAGCTTCTGTGCTTTTGGTCATTCTGAACATCTGAACTTCAGGCACAAAATTATCTGTTGAATTAATTAAGCAATTAATAATTTATTGGATAATTTTAGAACTTGTTTTAAGGAATTAAATCAAGATACGCTCATGTGAATGTTTGAACAGAGATAAATACAGGGTGAAGATTAAAAGTCAGATACGTTTTACTCACACTAAAAATACTCTACAGTGATAACAATATCACTTTCTTGAGAGCTGTGACTCCATAACCTACACATAACTTGAGCTTTAAAGTGTCTTTTTCAGATATATCCCCCTCTACTGGTGAAGGAGAACGAACAGTGCAAGCTAAAGGAACGCGAGTGATCCCATCGAAGAACAAGCGAGCGGTTCCAATTACAGGAAAGCGAGCGGCGTAAGCGACCAAAAGCGACAAAGACACGACAACAAGGTTAGTCTCTCGACTCCACACATTCATACCGAAACAATATGTATAGCATACCTTGCTAAAATTGAAATCATATGTCATATTTAGTGATAATGTGAAGTTTTTGCAAATTCTATATCAAGTTTAGGAAGAAATATCAGCTTTTGCAAAATTTATGGCAAGGATTATTTATATAATCGATGTTATAGGTTCTTAATGGGGAGAAAAAAGTTTAAATTCTCAAATTTTCAAAATATTTTATGTGATTTTAAACTTTAGTTGTACAAGTCAAAATATGTACATTATTTCAATTCTTTTCGGAAACCCATATGTTAATGACATCTACAAAATGTTATTACATAATTTAGTACACAAAAAGACTAACATTAATTTTGAAGTAACTTAAAATAAAGTGTATTAGACCGTAATTAAGTTACTGTTAATTAAAACTCAATTTCAAAATCTTTAATACACCATTAATACTTGAGAACTTTTACTAACTTTTACATCAAATTATCTTTTACTGATAATCTCCGACTTTAATAAACAATCAGGATGAACGAATAATTTTACCAAACGATAAAATGAAGACTCGAAATTAGACACTAAACACAACCGTTGATCTTAACTTTCACACCCTAAGTTTATATTGCAGCTACTTTTCAATAATCAAATCAATTGATGAATAATCATTAGTTACTGGTAGCTTGAAATAGGTAAAAGTTACCTTGAATGATATCATGGCATAAGCTTGAACCGGTGCATTAGCGATGCTAATTCCAAATTGGTTTAAGCCAACTTTAAGAAGCTTTAGTTTTTTTAAAAAAGAAACCCTTTGGTCAAACTAACATCGGTGTTAGAGACTGACATTAATTATGATTGAAATCTAGAACGCAAGATTTTCGTACTGAAAAGAATTATAGCGTTGAACATATGAATCAAAGGACGTGAAATTATTTGAGTATAATTAGTAATTTTGAATTTTGGATAAAACAGTTTGTTTTCACTGTTAGTGAATCTGGTATTGCTCCATTAAATATGAATTTGTTCTTAACAGCCAATAAGATAGCGATACATTAGAGACATGTTTGAATTTCAACGAAAGAGAAAGCACGACAACTATGTTTGGTGCTTTCCGAGGAGCCAATGCCATGCTGATACATCACACCCAAAACACATCATCTACATCATTTCGTGATCAAGATTTGCCTTAATCCTATTATCTAATCTTTGCGTGCCATCAATTAAATCAAATACGTGATTATCACTCCGAATCACGATACGTCATTAGATACAAAAGTAAGACCCAAATCTTTCTCTCCCCACATATAATATATATAATATTTTTTTTTCATATTATTTGGTCCACATATTTTCTTTTCTTTATTTTTCTTTTAACTGAAAAAGCTTTTTTCTAAGTGTTGTGTTCTGATTGAGTAGTGTGTGGATTGACTTACTCAGTCTCATCATGTAATAATATTCCACTTTGATTCAGACAGCAGTTCATTATTAATAGTATCTGCAGGCAAGTTACTAAAATATCCTGTTCTCTCTAAACTATTCAATCTGTGAAAATCATGAATTATTAGTATATAAACCTCCATATACCTTCATTTTCATGGCTTATCATTTTGGTCGCCTTTTATTTCCTATGATGAAGACAAATTTCAAACACTTTTGTATTTTCCCGTATTAATAAAGAAAATCCAAAAGAGAAGGTTAACTATTTCCACTGAAAACTAACATTTTTAATACTTTTTCTAAATTAGCTGACATTTCAATAGCTAACTTATTTAAAGATACAAACGCCAGGAATAATATGTAGAGTTATCAAAATTTGAAGTGTTACATCGAGATCTCTCGTGTATGATCTAAGTTTGAGATACACTGGTTTTTTATAAGCAGTCTCTCTCACACACATATACTCATATAGTTTTATACAGTTCAACATTAGTGAGTTTAAAATATGACTATTTCTCTACGCATATGGTTATCATTGATTTACATAAAAGAGAGAAAAAAATTTATATGCATTATTCTCATTTAAAACAAAAAAAAACCGTTGCAAAAAAATAACAACCAAATTCAAAAATAAAAAATAAAATAATAATACTTTTACAAACACAAATCTTTTATATTTATTTGATACTATTATTTATTATATTTTTCTCTTTATTATTTTTATAAAATTTATATGTGAGATGAATGTTAACATGTGTCATTATATTATTACTTTAAAACATAATTAGCAAAGTTAAATACTAATTTATAAGATAAAAATTATTAATATAAAATAATCTCTATTATTAATAAAAAAATTATAAATAATTTGTGAATTAAAGTTTAAATTTATTTTTAACATCAGTTATCAAAGTTTTAACTACACAACAAAATTAATTTTAAGTTAGTTTAAAAATAAAATTTGATGGAATTTGTATTGCGTGGAGCAATGATACACCATTTTATAATGTTGTTCCCAAGTTATCTCTGTACTTGCAATCAAATTATTAAAAATAGAAAGTAAACGTACGTGATGTCTAACTTTGCTTTTGTTTTATATTTTTATGTTCTTTCTTAAACGTTGCATATGTTTTGAATATTTTTAAAAGGGTTACAGAAAGCTTCTTCTATAGGAATGATCATACAAACATTGCATATGGGTAAGCAAAGACATAATTTGCCTGTCAAAATCTTGAATTTATTTGTTCATCGGATCAATAAATATGGAAAGAGACCTCTTTCTACCTTTTTTCCGTTAAATTAATTAACTTATAATTTTCTGTAAGTTTTAGGTGCCGTGTTTTGTTTTTAAGAAATATATTTTTTATCTTGTAATGTGACAAATTAGATTTTACATGTGATAAATGTATTGCTTATTTATGAAATATTGTCTAATGGCATTTTCATATATTCAGTTTAATTATTTTAAGAGAAAAAATAGTAGTGCTTCTATCAGTCATTTGTTTTGATACATCGTTTGTTTTTTTATTTTGATGATGCGAAATAATAAGATTGTGTTTTGTTTGTTGATAATATATATTTTGAACATGATAAAAGTCAAATCAAGATTGTCAATGATTAGTGTTACTTTTCTTTATTATTGTTGATACTACAATTTATCTATTGATAAATAATTTTTCTTATGAAACAATGCGATTAATAATATTTTATAAATATTACAAAGAATAGTCAACACGTTTACCTAGTAAATAGAAAACTCAGTTAGCATGCATTTATACTATTCAGTTGTCTAATCCCAAGAACTTTAGGCATTTGACATTGTACTTTTGGACGTGTTATATATAAAGCATGAACGTGTATAGGGTTTATAAGAATCTTTTTATCTTTCTTTTCCTATATACTTTTTCTTTCTTTAGGTATCAAATGCCACGAAGATGACGAACTAAGGCGGTTACCTTCTTATCAGATATCATACACAACCATTTTTTTTTTCATGTGACTTGATTAGTTATAATCCATATCAACCAAGATTCCTTTTTCTCTTTTCTTCCACGTCCTAATCTTCTCATACAGAAAATGCTCTTTGACATAAGCTTGGTTGTCATTTATACTTTATATCTGTGATTTGCACCCAAGGTATATCCTTGCTAAGAACTTCTGATTGGACTTTAATGTTCCTCTCACCATGGTAATTCTTCATATGCACGAACGATGACTACGGTCAGCTAGCTTTGTTAACAATAAAATCACAATCAATAATGATTCTTTTATTTGGTTAATTAAAAGTGCCAGTGTTGTTGCTGACACAGAATTGTAGTATTATTCTATTGTGTTCAGTTTAATATAAAGCTTCAAACGTGTAATTAAAATACAAGCTTACATTCCTATCTTTCTCTAGTGGTTAGGGTGGAAAGGACAAAGAGATATAGAAAAAAAAAGAAACAAATCAATTAGATATAAATTCTTTTGAGGTGTTGTTCGCGTTATCATTCAATGAATAATTAGAGTTTTAATTTGTAATCTGCATAATAAAAATTTACCTCAAAAGCTTATGCCGATTACAAAATAACACTCAAATTCTTATAAACAAAATACAAACAACATTATATGTAAGTTTTGTCCAATAATAAAATCCAAACCCAAACTAAAGCTTAATAGACCTGCAATGGCAGGTACATTGTCTAACCCAGTATCCACCCTATGACAAATTAATCACCCTAAACATTCCAGTTCATGTTTGGAAGCTGAAACTGTTGCCTCAATACATCATGACTAACTGGGCCAAGAAGTGCATTTGGGTGAAACGCTGTGTTCTGTGGAAGGTGGTTAAGCAGTGAAACGAAGGAACTTTCTTCCTCTACAGTATTGCTTCCAGCATTGAGATCACAATGGAATCTCCTGCTAGAAGAGGATGACCTCGTGTCATTCCAAAACTGTGACGAGAATGCTCGTTTAACAGGGTAGATTCCCTTTGAAGAAACTTGGTGGGAATCAGAAACATCTTGCTGCATGCTATGGTCAACTCCTAAGATTCCATCAAAGAAGCTGTCATCATTTTCCATTCCCATGGTTCCATAACTTGCACTTCTTGAAGTCCCGACTTTGGAATTCTGAGTGGTGTTATTGTTGGCCATTGACAAAGTTGACATCATTGGTAGCATAGTGCTCTCCGTAGAAAGCTCCTTATTCTGCTCCATCAAAGGAAACCTTGGCATCATGGTACTGTTGTTTTTCTTGTATATTCGGCACAAAACCCAATCATCAAGCTACCAAACAAAAGTGACATAGAAACAATCAGAAACTCAACTATAACTATCAAGTATTTGAATCATGGTACAGTTTATCCTGATATTTGAAGTTATGGAAAATTACAGGCAAATAAGAAATCAAAAAATACAATGCGGTCACGGTGAGTAAAACCATCGACATTACCGCCAAAATGACAGTTACTCATTATTTTTTTTAATCTTTGAAAACAATAAAAACCTTATCTTACTCAAACGGTTAGTTTAACTTTGTTTGAGAAGAAATTAAAACTGATAAAAAATAGAGGATATGAATCATATAGGTGGCATGCATACCCTCAGGGAGTTTTTCTTGCTACTACGTGCATGATCTGCAGGCAGAGAAGGTGGCTTTGAGGAAGAATTTGAGGAACTGCCAACAAGCCGGTACTCGTGCATGATCCAATTGGTTTTAACCCCTTTTGGAGGTTTGCCACCATAGAAAACAAGTGCTTTCTTGACTCCAACTTTGTGGTGGCCATGAGATGCAAGAATGGGCCTGTCAGTTCCGGTAGCTTTCCAATACCCAGAAGAAGCAGCCCTGTTAGGCCTCGCCCCATTCGGGTATTTCCTATCCCTTGGACTGAAAAAGTACCACTCTTGCTCGCCAAACGTTGCTTTACCTAAAGTACACACAGACACCAAAATCAAAAAAATATAGATATTGCATCACAAAAGCAAAATTAACGAAGGAAATATATTGTGGGTTTGCATGAAAGGAGTAGAAGAGAAGGCGTGGTGTGATGAAGTTTCATACTTGGGAGCTCCCACGGATCGAACTTATAGAGATCAACCTCGGCGATGATGGCGACAGGAAGAGGAACAGAGTCTGCTTTTCTCTTGAGGTAGTGAACCACCAGTTCCTCATCTGTGGGGTGGAACCGAAATCCCGGAGGAAGATGAGGGTGCTGATGAGTGTGATATTCTGAAGATGAAGCCATGCTATTCATGGTGATGGTCACGGTTCTAGCTTCAACACTCTGCTATAGTTCTCATGCATACAAACAATAATACAACCTGGTAAGCCTAACTTTTTCTTCAAATTCCCTTATTTTGCTCTCTCTTTCTTTGCTAGGGTGGAATACTACCACTGAATCACTTCAATGAAATAAGGTTGAGAGAAGGAGGCGATGATCGCATGACAAGGATTCGTGTTTTGTAAGAGTAGGGTTGGGTGAGATAAATGTACCAAAGGGGTGCCCGTGTGATTTGTGACACGTGGGAATCGAGGGTGGATGCTTTCAACACGTGTACGGACAACAGCGGAAAGTGATCGCACAGTCTCTTGTACAACACGTGTCTCTGGTGTAGACCCAGTGTTCATGCAACATGTAATATTTTGAATTTAGAAAAGAAAATGAAGAATATTAAATTATGTTATTACATGAAAATGAAGTGAATTGGGAGCATAATATTTGTGATCCATGTAATAATTTCTGGACAGCAGCAGAGCGAGGAAAATAAGGATGGTTGTCTGTTTCTGTGAGGAAGGAGTTTGGAACTGCCTATACACTTACGATGTCATGCTTTTCTTATGCAGACAAAACCCAAGGTAACCATGGCCCACACTGTTCATACATCGAAAACAGTTCCCAACTAAAACATGGAGAGAGAACGAGAGAGAAGTCACGTGCGCACGTGCTCTTCTATGAGCGCCGTCTTCATTTGTTCTTCTGAGTAGGATTAATCTCGTCACTACGGCTGTTAAAATTAAAATGTCTTTCGTTAGTTTGAAAGAGTTATAAAACAGGATTGTTTAATTAAAATTTAGGTTTTTGAATTTTGTTTATATATTTATGTTTTTCATTTGTTTTAGTTTTTATATTATTTCTTTACTTAATTAAGTCATAATTTTTATTAAATGAAGTTAATATGATTATATAGTTAAATTGTCATTAATGTCATTTGAAATGTAATTATGTGTAAATTTAAAAAAAAAAAACTTGATAATTTAGTTTTATATATGAGTTGTTTTTAAAGCGTGATCACTTATTTAATATATTTGTTGTTGTTTATTGCATTTGGTATTATCACATAAAACCAGTTGTAACTTTTAGATTTTTTTTTCAACATATATTAAAGATGATGTTAACAGTAAAAAATATTAAAACTCAATTAAAGGAGAAGAAAATTAAATGAAAGATAATGATATTTAGATAACATTTTTTTTATAACATTTGAACATTGATTACGTGTGAATCTGTGATTGGTCAAAAATTACTCCACAATCAATCATAATAATCATAAACACTATTGTGGAATAATTTTTGACCAATCACAGATAAACATGTAATTAATATTCAAATGTTGTCTAAATATCATTATTCTTAAATGAAATGTTACATATATGATTGAAAATACACACATAAACATAAACTTAATTATGACTTTGGAATTTGTCTCAAGCAGTAAGATTAAGATTATTTATATTTACAGCATGTGTGTAATAATTGAAAGATGTTGTTAAAAATGCAGAAGATTTAGTGATGGATGAAAAGATAGAGAGGATGACGAAAGAATCTTTAATCAATGTTCTTGAAGAGGTATAAGAGGTGATGCTCTTAAACTGCATCTGCTTGTCAGGATTATGAATTCTTAAATTAACACGTATTCCATGTGAATGCACCAAAATTAAAACTTAGACTTTCTTATACATACAACTCTACCTCCCTCATTTCTTTCAAAACTTTCCATACCAAATAATCAAACTTCCCATTACGACAAAAAGGACAAAACTACTATTACTTTCATCTTTGCCAATGCCAATTTCGCCTATCCAACATTACATTTTACTTTATATTTTAATACGTTATTCTTTTTAATAGCATAATTATGAATATTATTCAAACAACCACTTAATTATGTCATATTTATTAGGGATGAGGTACCCTTCATTCCAAAACCTCATTGTCAAATTCTTAAACTTTTAAGAATTAAAATCATAATAGATAGCTTAATTTTGGGATTCGAATAAAATAAATACAAAAGTTAAACTCCTTTTAAAATTTCTTAATTGAAAAATTAAAATAAATTTTAATATATAAATAATATTATATTATATTTAAAATGTATGATAAAATAATACATTTAAATTGTAAATCATAATTATAGAATCAAGATAGATTACTTTTACCGTCATAAAAATTATAGTTAACTTTCTCATCACTATTTTTTAAATTAAATTCAAATTTAAAGTATAAAAAGATGGTAAATTGAAAAAGATAATCTTGTTAAGATAATTAAATATATGAAAGTGACAATAATTGCTTTATTAAACAACTTTAAAAATAGTTCCTACAAGCGGTCCAGTTTAATAAAATTATTCTATTTTTATAGATTTCTTAGAGATATTAGGACAAATAGATAAACAGTCATAATATGAGGAGTTAAAAAATAGATAATAAAAAATTGTATGTATTTGTAAACCATTAAAACAAAGGATAATTACATTTTCATTTATTTTTTTTAAATGGAATGCTATCCGGTACTTGATCAATGTTGAATAATAAAGAAGAAGATATTGAAAGATAAGAAATAATATTTGTTTTTGATATTATATATTTGAAGAAGAGATATTTAAATTACATAACATAATAAAGAAATTAATAAGTAGATAAAGAAATTACAATAGATAAATATAAGAACAGATATAAAAAGATTGAAAGTTTCATGAGATATTTATTGGGATAAATTTAAATTTTAGGCTTTTATTAATAATTTTGTTATATTAGTTTTGGATATAGTATAATATTTAGTTTGATTTTGATTAGAGTTGTCAAAATGGGTAACCCGGCTCGACCCGGCCCGGCCCACCACGGGTTGGTCACTTAGTAAGTCAACCCAACCCGGCTCATTTATTAGCGAGCCAAAAAAACTTGAACCCGGCCCGGCCCACCACGGGTTGGTGGGTAAACGGGTTGGCTCACTAGCCCATTTAATTACATTTTTTTAAATAAAAAAAAATACAAACTTTCTATAATTTAAATTTAAACAATTTTCACTCCCAAAAAATTATGTTAAAGACAATTCAAAATAATAATAAAAAGTACAATGTAATCCAAATGTCATTCAAAAACAAACACAAAAAACATACAAATAAGTTTCTTATATTCATCATTTTTTGTTCTTGTTGTAACCCTTGACCCTTGTTCTTGTTGTCTCCAAATTCACTAATAAACATTTTCCTAATATCAGAACAATTCTGACAATCAATAAAAAAATATTAGTAAAAAAAAAGAGAACCAGTACTCAACAACATCAACAAAAAATTAATATTTTAATCTGTAACATAATTTTCCAAATTCAAAGATATCAAAAAGAGCTTGTTCAAATAATGTATACTCAAATTATTTAAATAAAATGAACAAAATCTTATACAAGCATGTCAGAACATGAAAAAATCATTCCATGTCTTCAAATCCCCTAGAACAAAAAACAAATTCACAAATCCCTATTTTTGTCATTATAGGATTTTTGAAAAAAAAAAAGAAAGAGAAGTGAGAAAACAAAAATGTGGAGAAAAGAGAAGAAAAAAGGAAGGGTGTTTTACGTGTTCTTTGAAGAATTTTAGTGAAGTGAGGGTGAGAGCCCCGTCAAATAAGAACAAGTACCGTGAGAGTGATTTGTGAGAGCAGAGGTTACTTTTTTTGGTATACTGAGTGAAGAAAATATTTTATTTTTTGGGATTTTATGAATAAAATAATAAATTAAAAAATAAAAATTAGGTAGGTGGGTTAGTGGGCCAACCCGGCTCACCACGGGTTCAACCCGCATGAGCCGGGTCTAAATGAGCCGGGTTGAAATCTGACCCGCATATAAGTGGGTTGTATTTTTCAAACCCAACCCGGCCCGAACCCGTGACGGGCCGGGTTGGCTCGCGGGTTGTGACCCATTTTGACGGCTCTAATTTTGATATAGATCAAATAGAGATAGGTAGTTATGATTTGTTATTTATTTAGGTACATTATTATTTTATGATAGACTAAGTAGATTTTATTTTTAAGATAGTTAATATTTTATTTTCAGTTTTTATTTTTATTCCGGTAATATTGTAAGTGCCACGACTATATAAAGACCTTCAATTATCAATAGGAGACTCAATTTTAGAAAAATATATTCTAATATCATGATTCGTATTCTAGGTTTGGTGGTGCCTCTATTGCTCGCATTATTTGTGTCTTACTATGTTTTAGTCTCATTCTTGTGCGATGCAACTGCATCTGCAACCCAGGTGGTGCTCAGTTGCATAGTAGGATTCATCAGTTGGTATTACATATTGTTATCATTCATTCGTCGTTGCAGAAAAATGTTTATGTCAGATTCAAATGATCGTACTCATGAATTAATAATGGAACTTAGAGAAATCATACATGATTATCGAGAAAGTCATTATAGTCGTGCCTTCTCAAAGCTTCTGTAGGACCAAAGGAGGAATCTCAATCTTGATCACTTTGTTTATAAAGATAGTTTAGGAGTAGAGATTTGATTCAACCATTTGAAGTATGTATTTATGAATTTCATTACTTATGCGTTAAGGGTTGGCTTTTCAATAAAAATATTTCATGTCTACTTTGTCTCAGAAATTATCTAATTCTTGCTTAATAAAATCATCAGTCTCATGTTTATGTTGCTTTTATAATTCTGTAAAAAGTTAAATCACAATAAGACTTCTTATATGTACAAATGATATAGGATTCGTGAGGGTCAGATTTTAAAAATAAAAAATTAGAATGGTTGATGTAAACTAATAGAATGAATTTTCTATAAAAGAGAATGAATTTTCTGTAATGAATTAGTGCTAATGAAAAATGAGTTTTAAATTTAAGTTTTTTAAATGATTAAAATGACGAAAAACATTGTGAAAATTATTAAAAAAATATTATTTTGAAACCATGTAGATATGTAAGATGTGAATCAATTTAAGAAATCAATACGATTTAACTTTGTGTATTGAAAATTTAATATCTTTTAACTAAACAATATATATATGGTATGGTGTTACTAAAATGATTATATTATTTTTTTGAATTTTATAAATACTTAAAGTAATTAAATATATGTGTAACCTTTAGTTACGATCATGCATATTAAGAAAAATTAAATATATTTATAATTTTTAAATTTTGATGTAAAATTACAATTCGTTTATTCTTAAATTTTAATATATTTTACCTCTCACACTTTAAAAATATTTAATATAATTTTCTTAATTTAATATTGTAAACTTTTTAAGTGTTAACTAGCATTTTAGGTTGATATTAGGTTGAACATGTCCAAATGTGATAAATAACTTAAACTTTAGTTTAATAGTAAAAAATCAAACACAATTAGATTAAAGATATTATTTATATTCATTTCTTTGAATTAAGGAATAAACTATATTATAATACGAAAGATTTACAAGTTTTAATTTTACGTCAAAATTTTATAACTAAAAAGATATATAACTCTTCAAACTCTTTAATTTTTCTGTTTCTTTCCCTTAGTCAGAAATTCAAGTAGATCAACCTCACAATATACCTAACAAGAGAGTATTGGTGAACAGTTTTCCTTATTCACTTCTGTGTTCTCAAGCATTGATATTGGGCTGGCAGCTCGTCATCTCCTGCAAACAACAACACCAAATTTACGAGGCATTCCCTCTTTGACTAACCCAACATTGCCACCTTTGCCTTCATTTCCAACACTGCCTCAGCCTCAGGCCAATGTTCCATCTCTATCAGTGGGATACGTTGTTCTCTTGTTCTTCGGGAGTTTTCATTTTGCTTTGTTCTTTCGTCTTATTACATGCATACCATTGCTGTTTTGTCTTCCCTCTTTTTATACTTCATGTACTTGAATATCATCTGTATACATACACGTTAGAATAAGTAATAGTTCAAATAGTTTTCTTTAAGTTTAAATCTTATATTGTTTTATATAATAATATTGAATATTTAAAGTGAAATATTGCATATCGACAATATCTTAAGCTTATTTGAACCCATGTTAGATTGAATTAATATTTTTTACTTTTTTTTAATTATGTTATGTGATATTAATATGATGTGTAGGTTAACTGAGTAATATAGATATAAAATAAGCATATCACCTATTAACAACTATACCATTCAATTTATAATTACATCACAAAATTAATAAAAAATTAAACAACATATGATTAATTAAAAATATAATTTTATTAAGTATTTTAATAGATTATAAAAATTTATTTAAAACTCAATTGAAAATTTTCAAAGATTAATCAGATATTCAAAACTTAATTAAGTAGTTATAGATATTTTTTATTTATTAGATAGCTATATAATTAAAAAATAGTTAAGTATAAAAAGACAGTTAAATTGAAAAAATCGTTAAATTCAAATAAGCATTCACTTAAATAGGAAAATTGATAAAATAATTATTTTAATTAAAAATAAACTTTTATTTAAAAAGTAAAATTGAAAAATAAACATATTTTTAAATATTTTGTTATTGTAATTTTTAAAATTCATTTAGTTTGATTCATAAATGAAAATAAAATGTTAAAAATGCTTTAAAATAATTAATAATTAATAAAGTTATTAGAAAAAATTAACTGGGTAATAAAATTATGAGCACATTAAACTTAAAAAACAAATAAATAACAAAAATGAAAAAATGTGAGTTATAAAAATACTATCAAATAAGATAGAAATAAGTAAACTGAAAAGTAACTTACGCTGGAGAGACGATTTTCCCGAAAAAGAAGATACAAGAAAATTCAGCAAGAATCTTCAGACCAATGGACGAAGAGCAAGTGTTCCACAATGCATTCAGCAACCTCACGGTGGCGTCGAGGGCGGCGAGGAATGCTGCAGCACAGCAAATGGCATTCGAATTGAATACAATCCAGAATGAGTTTGGGGAAGATGAAGAATGTCCGGCGGTAAAATACACCCTTCAAAGGCTCATCACCGGCCTTTCTAACTCCCCAGAGGTTTGTATTCTTTATCTTTCTTTATCTTTCATTTTAAATATTGTTTACAAAGACATTCAAAGTTTTGATGTTGTTCTCGTCTTCATATTGTTTAGATATTGTTTGTATAAAAATTTAAAAGATGAAAATAAAAAAGAATATTGTTTACAAAGACATTCAAAGTTTTGATGTTGTTCTTCGTCCTCATATTAAAACTGTGCAAAACTGATTCATACTTAATCTACCAAATTCACTCCTTGAATATGCTTTATGTTTCTAATATTTGTTGGCTGATCTTTTACTAAAATAATATTTTCTTTATTTCTTTTTCAGTATGCGATAGAAGGCTTTGCAACAGGTTTAGCTCATTTAGTTAAAACGGTTCAAAATATCAACGTTAATTCCTTACTTAAACTCATAGTGAGTTTACAGAATGTGACTGCATCCATGAACGATAAGGTAAGAAATTAATGGCGTTATTTTGTTTTAGATCTATATTATAATATTTGTATCTCATTGTGAAATTACAGGAAGTATACGATCGTCTATTGGGCCGCTTGATGGCCTACAAAGCTTTAGCCCTCATAGGAAGACTTATTAGGGAGTATGACCTAAAAGAATTCATATCGGCAGTAATATCCATTGCATATAGAGACAGAAATTTGCAACTTCCTGCCGCTTATGTAATATTGACTTTAGTGGATGAGGTTTGTATATAATCGTGAGTTTTGTTTATAAAATGAATGTTTTGATTGCTCGTTACAGACTATTGCTTATTACTTATTTTGTCATTGTAGTTGCCCCTCGAGGCTGTCACCAAACATATTATAGGAGCTCCTGAGCTACAGGAGTGGTTTGACACGGCCATGGAGGTATTTAATTATTTTAATGGTGATCAAGAATATGAACTCATCCAAGCATTGTGGCTTCTTAAGAAGAGACAGCTAGATATGGCTGAGGATGATGATACTGAGAGTGATAGCCAAACAGAGAGTGATAATAGCCCGAGTGCAGATGAAGACGAAGATGATAATGGTGATGATTTGGAGATTGGCCAAATACTGGAAGAAAACAACAAAAATCCTACCCAGCTTCTGGACAAACTAAAAATTCTTACTCTATTAAGAATTTTCACTCACATGGATCCAGGCAAGAATATTTATAGTATTTATCATTTTTAATGTTTCCTTCTTTTAGTGTATTGCTCATGGTGTTGTGTTTTGCTACTCTGCAGATAGGTCTCGTTTTCGTAGGAGGTACCTAAAGTTGGCTCAAGGATTAGTTAATCTTCACACGGGAAAAGTGAGTGAGCAGCCTGGACAACAAATATGGGAAAAAATGCAAAAACGCATATTTAGAATAACGGATCATCCAGGTGATGCTGCCACTTTACATACTCTAGAGTATCTTTTAAAAAAAAGTGTGAACCTCGCTTCAGAACCTTTCAAAATGAAGAATCGACCTAATGGATTTTGGAGATTATTGTTTCAAAATCGACCTTTCGGAATTTTTGGATACTTGAAGCAGTCCGCTGCCTGGAACAGAGACGAAATGGTTTCGTCTCTCGCCCGAACCATGACTTTTTGGCTTTTAGAAATTATAGAGTCAAGAAATTTTCGTAAGGAAGAGGTGCAAAATATTTTTGAAATTTTCTTCGACGTAGTAGAGGAGTATTTTAACAATGAGAAATCTCAAATCGAAGCTGGGTTCTTAAAAGATATATTTCGAAGAGCACCATGGATTGGATGTGAAATAGGTAACTATCTTTTAGATATATGTGAACATGAGATGCCATGTTTTCTACAACTGGAGGCTGTTGATATGCTTGAGATAATAATGAAGCCCTTTTTCTCATACTACGGCAACTATCATCCATGGGCAATCCGTACGAGAAACAATTTGGATGAACTTCGTAGCGATGTGCAGGGTAATGAACAGGAAAACTCAACAATGTTAAAAAAGTTGTGTCAGGGTTTTCAAGATTCTGTCAAAGCTTAAACAAAGCTTATTTTAAAGCTTTGGCAGAAATATGTCATTTTTTTTAATTGTTGGTCTTTTGGGACATGCTATGGATTTTGTAAACTTAGGGATTATCTTGTCAAAGAGTTATCGTTTCAGACATTAGTGTTTTTTTCTTCGGAAAAGTATTTTCAAATGCAAACCAAAGGCTATATAGAGAACAAGTGAATACCACTTGACGATGATGAATCACTGCTTGAACTGCTACTTGCATGCCCTCCACCAAAGAATGTCCTCAACTCAGCCTATCATCAACACCACCAACATCTTATAATACACCAAAAACATAAAACTGAAACTGAAAGAAAGCATCATATTGAAGCACAAATGTCATAAAAACAGATAAACCACTTCCAAAGTAATTCCTTTTAATAAAAAGCTGCTGCAAATTTGGATATAGCACTACTTTCTTACATTATGTAAATTACATGCCAAACAATTATATGCCAGATCCATATATACAAAACTACTTTAGAAGAATAGGCAGAGGTGATGAACAATTTTTATCATTAACTTTATCCATCAACTTGATTGAATTTCAGGGTTGGAAAATACAAAGATCAGAAATTACCTATCCAAGGAAAATATTTATGAGTTAAATTGTATGCAGGGTCTAGGAAAGTTTTATAGGCGACTTGAACTTTAAACAGTACAGTAGGATTAAAAAGCAATGACCTAGTAAAGACCATACTTTTTGCCACTTCTGTATTGACCGAATATTGGGTATAAAACAGAAATATATATCTTGGAAAAAGGAAATTACTCTTATTGCATCAAAACAGAAATATATATCTTGACCGAATATGTATTTGTCCTGCTCTGCGAACTGCCCTGATAAGATGAGGAAGCTTCACTCGCATATTCCAGCTCCCATCCTAACAATTACTGTAATTCTGCCTGGCTTGTTTTTAGGGTTGAGAATGTCTATCAGTTTGACAAGTTCGTCTGGCACCATCTTATCACTCACCTAAAATCATGTAGCCTTTCAGTAACTGCAATTTTTTGTCAGAAGCACACTAACTAAAGATAATTTCCAACAGGCTTATGCAGGGCATATCAAAATATAATTATAACAAATTAATAGAGACAAGCTTATGCAGGGCATCATTTTGACTATCAAATGCAAAGAGAATAATAAATATGATAAACCAAATTAAAGACCACAGGCAAATAGAGCTTTGTGTAAGCATCACCTTTATGCCAAGTGGATTAGCAACTCCTCTCAAGAACTCAACATGAGAACCATCAAGTTGGCGGGTACGTTCCCCAACCCACAGCATGTGAGCTGAGCAATCATAATGAAGCCCTGTAGTGGAGTCCTCCCTAGTAAGTGCTTGTTCACAAGGGAGAAGCAAACACTCATGGGAGGTCCAAAAGTCTCTTGTACTTATGATTGGGTGCTCGGATGTGAGCCCGGCAACATTCATGAACCCAAGGGCCTCATCTACCCTATGAGCCAATTCACGGTACCTGTTTGCCCACAGCAAAAAACTGGACAGCAAAATAAAAAATCATATCATGAAAGTTGGGTGATTCCTTAGTCTTCTACTGTCTTTTGAGCAATATGGAAAGGGTCCGTTCAATCTAAACCATTTTGGATAATGAAGAATAAGAACTAATGAAATACCAACGATTCAAAATCCATACATAAATTTAGAGAAGGTTAGAGATGATACATGTCCCCCTGTTCACTATGCGCCATGAAATCAAGATTCCATTGGTTAACCCTTTGCATGGCAGCATAACCACCTGTGGCAAACGCCCTCAAGAGGTTCAGAGTAGCCACAGATTGGCAGTAAGCTCTAACCATCCTCTGTGGATCGGGGATTCTGGATGCCACATTGAATGCATCGCCATTCACATTGTCACCTCTGTAACTAGGAAGCTTCACTCCATTCTTATCCTCAAATGGATCTGATCTTGGCTTTGCAAATTGACCAGCCATTCTCCCCACCTGAAGCACCATATCCAATACTGAAGCTTGTCATCCTCATTCATCATAAAAGTTTGAACCAACACGATGTAAGACTATCTAATCATTGCTCAATGGAAGAATTTCATCATGAGGTAAGTTTGGGGACAAGCCAGAACTTCTATAAGAAATACAGTTTTTCTTTTACAGCGGAAAACCTTTTCTAGCTTTGTATCTAAAAAGGCTCCATCGACAATACATGAAAGACACAATCCTCTTCCTCCAAGTTGGTTAATCAAAAAGGAAAAGCTAAAGCTTTAAATTAATATTTTTTCTTAATCCCAGCATAACACATTATTCTCTTTTAGAATTTGGGTTTGAACTGAACCTAACTCAATCTCAGTTTGAACCTAAGTGAGGGTTACTTTTTACCCCAACAGTATACTATACTCTATCTATTGTGAACATATCCTGATTTCTAACTCATTTCTTGGACCTAACTTAGTCTCAGTTTGAACCTAAGTGAGTGTTTCTTGGACCAATGACTAAAACTCTCTTTAATTTAAAATTTACAAGACGAGACTAGACATGATTGTCAGATAACTAGACGGGTAATCTGACGACTCTATCAACAACTATCACGACAAATTCTAATACCATTTTAGTATTCAAGTTTTTATCTTTCTCAATCCAAAAGGTATATGCTCGTGTAACGAATATCGCTCCCACTTACACTATTTTTTTTTTCTAAACCAGGGCCCATTCCTTCACTAACTCAAACACCACTCAAAACACCGAAATCTATCCCAGAGAGAAATTAACAATTCACAATAAAAGAAAAAGGAATCCTTCCCCAATTAAAAAGAATCAAATCAGAAGATGAAATGAAAGAACGGTGAAAAGATTGACCTTGATAACAGGCATTTGACCACCGAACATGAGGACGACACCCATTTGAAGGAGGACACGGAAGGTGTCACGGATGTTGTTCGCATTGAATTCCTTCAAGCTCTCAGCGCAATCCCCGCCCTGAAGGAGAAAAGGGTTTCCCATCGCAGCCTGACCCAGTTTCTCCTCCAGATTCCTGGCCTCACCGGCGGACACAATAGGGGGAAAAGAAGAAAGGGTTTCGAGAACTTGATCCAATTCATTCGCATCAGGGTACTCCGGAAGCTGAAGCGCCTTCTTCATCCTCCAACTATCAACTTTCCAGCTCGTCGCTATCGGCGACACGTCGGCTTGGCGCAATTCCGAACAACGACGGATCTCCTCGGAGACCCTAAAATGCAAGGCTTGACCTTGACCTTGATCGTGATAAGGGATGCTGAAGATGAGGCCAGAGCCATTGTCTGTTTTCTTCTTCTCAGCAAAAGGTAAGAGTTTGATTCATATCAGATGATTCTACTCAAACCACGTAACAATTATATATATGCATATATAATTGTCCGTTTTAATCTTAAAAAGGAAAAACAAATCATCTTGGATGTTTTAAAAACAAAATATCCTTCTATTATAGAAAGAGTCTGTCATGAACTAACAGAAAAGAGGTTTGGCCCTTTTTGTGTACCACTGTCGTTTTAGATAGGAAAATGTTAGTTTGACAATCATTAAAAAAAAAAACACATTTTACACTATATTTAATAATATAATAATACATATTATGATTTTAAATTAAAAAAATAATATAATTGTAGTTAAAAAATTCTTTTTTGACAGTGTCAAATGACCGTAATTTGTCGTTTTGCAGTGGGAAGGTATCACTGCTCATTACTTAGGTTAAAAATCTGTTAGAAGAATAACCTCATACTATCATTACTGTTATTAATTTTTTAATAAACATTTTAATAATTTTATCTAAGATATATTTGACGCACGTCGTACTAAAATTAAATTCGTATATTTATTTACGCGTGATAAACATAGAATGATTGCATCTGTTTTTTTTTCTTCTTCTCAAATTGTAACCAAAGTGTCGTTATATAAATTAAATAAATTAGTCTTCGATAACAAATATCGTTTTATGGATGAATTTAATCGTGTTTTTATGATATTCAAATATTTTCTACTTTTTTAGTATTAATTTTTCATTTTTTTTGCATGAATTTTATACTCTCGTTTGTGGTGGAATAAAAATTTGAAAATTTTATCTTGGAATATTTTTGCAGGAAAAATAGAAAAAAACTATGAATTTTCCATAAATGTAAGGAAGTAATCGATTTTGAAAATTATAGAAAAAAAATCACAAATTTGGCAGAGAATATTCTCCAAAAACATGCAAGAAAACTTTATAAGTTTAAGTCAGTATATGAGTTTTTCATGCCACAATGAAAGCATAATATAAATTAAAAACATAGAAAAAATAGGTTTCAAAAATACAAAAAAAAAAAAGAGGTTTTTTGTTTTGTAACAACAATTAATTAACATATGCAAAATTTTATGAAAATAATTATGAGGAAGGATTTTAAAAAAATATTGTTTTATAGTATAACGTTAAAATATAGTTGTTTATAAAAATAATAACAATAAAGAAAATGACCAAAAGTCAGTTTTTTCAGTTTAATAACAAAATTCAAAAATTCAATATTCTTTTAATGATTTAAATTGAGAATTAAAATAACTTTAAATGAAAAACATAATAAAATCTTATCAACGCCTACTAAAAGTATAAACATTTTTTTGGCACTTTTTAATTAATCTAACTTTATTATTGGCGTTTTTTTAAATTATTCTCTCTGTATTAAATATAAGTAAAACTAATAAACTTTTTCACTAACTAAGAAGATTGATTAATATTAACTATACTAATAACATTTATAAATAAAAAATTCCTTTATTATAAGTTAATATTAATTAAGAATACAAGAGTTATTTTCTCTACCCCGTTTAAACGGTCATTATTTTTATTGTACATGCTCGTTTATGACGTGAAATCATCATACCGTGCATAATCTAGGTGTTTCGGTATTGTAATTTAACATTTTGGCTTCAAGCTAAGTCACTCTGGTCATGATTTAATTTTTATGAATCATCCAAATAGTAAGATCATGGAAAATTTACGTTGATGGTTGCATTGATATGATAGTTACCTGAATGACGACAAATGTTCGAGACTTCAAAAGCATATGTAGTTGAGAGGGATAAAGTACTGACACTGAGGTGATTAGATCAAAGAAAGGCATATTTCTACCTTAAAAGGAATACGTTCAAGACTTAGTTTTAGAAATTAGCAATCAATTGGGTGAATATCCAGATCAAAACCACTGATAAAAAGAGTAATCGAAGGTTATCACACACGATAAGATATCACCAGGATAGTAAGTATGATAAGTCAAATTATGCAGTGCCAAAGTGAAGATCAAATGGATAGTAATAATTCGGATATTAAAGGTTATACCAAAGTAGATTGGATAGGAAACTATTCACAGTAGACCCATCTAGTCATTTTATCTGTTATCTTAACAGTAAAAAGCACATTCATCATCAAAGAAATTTAAAGGCTAGAATATGATGAAGCCCAACATATTTACTGACCAAAACACTTTGGCTCATAAATGAATCAGACACTACAAGCCCTTAACCCATATCATGAACGATGACAGACGGTGAAAGACAATCAAGCACGATAACATACAGGGTAAGAGAGAGCTCACATTGCCTACAAAGACTGATCGAAAATCTATTTCCTCTCTATTGGCCTGACTCGCAGAAGCAGTTGCAGGATCTAATTTTGGAGAAAATAATTAACAACGGAGATTGGAGTCCAACAAAATACATTGTAATAATATATGTTATGCATTAACAAAACAGTTGTATGCCCAATATCAAGGAAAGAAAACAATTTCAAGAAAAACTGGGGAAAAATAACAGAACTGATATGTGTAACCCAAGCATCAAAGAACGGTTCTTCCAAATTTTCAAACAGAAGTTAACAACATTACTAGCGCGCTGGCAGAGCAATAGCGGCAAGTAACCCCTGGCGGCTACAGGCGCTGCTGTGGCAGAGCACCTTAGTGTAGCGGCCTAAGCAACACATAGCTTAAGACATCTATAACTTTTTATTTTTAATTAGGAACGGTCATTAACCTTTAGAAAATTGCATCCTTTATTAGAATTTATATGCATCCGTACTATATATTATATAGACTATAGACTTCACAAAAAATTCGAAATTGTTGTTATTCCATATATGTGTGTGCGTGTGTGTGAGTGTATATACATACATACATACATATATATATATATATATATATATATATATATATATATATATATATATATATATATATATGTTATCCCACTGTAACGGTTCTGGGGCAGGCCACTACATACCACTATTCAGGATTTCTAATACTGATCTCGAATGTGTAGAAGGATATGTATATATATCTTATGATTTATGACCAAACTAAGAATGAATTTCTCATTACCACCACCTAAGAACCTAAAACTAGTCTACTGATCAAAACATATATAACCAAAATGTAAATCACAAAAGATATTCTAGCGAATAAGTTAAGACTCGTTGTAGAATCAGATAAAAAAGAAAAAATTAAACTAATTTCAATTTTGAATATATCCAACTCACTGCACACTATAGCATTTTCTTCCCAAAAGGTAATTTTCCAAATTTTTAAAAAAAAAAAAAAAAAAAAAAAAAAAAAAGTGGTTTCAAATATACATTTTTTTGGAGAGAGAAAATAACAATAACAAAAGAGAAAAGGGAGGCACCTTGAACAGATCCCATTTCCTTCTCGACCTTGGCTTGCATCTCTCGCAAAGCAGCAGCTTCATCCTCCATCTCTTTCAAGCGCTTCTTCGTGTCATCCAATTCCTAAACCCAGATGAGTTGGCATCGAGGAACGAACAAATTAGGGTTGAAGATTGAACGGCGGCAACACCAGAGAGGTTTGATTCAACGAAATTAGGCGAATGCAGAAAATTGAAATGAAAATTAAGAAAAAAGAGAAAGAAGGGAAAGCATGAGTACTTCGTTGGCGTCGGCTGCGTGCATGTCAACGTCGTCATCGCTTTCCATGGCTCTGCGTAAGAGGAAGAAGACCTGCAACCCACCCTTTGCTTTGCTTGCCCCCTCTCCCTTCAACCTGTTAAGGGGTTGGGTTAAAGTACTTGGGCCTAAGACAAGACAACCTTTTTATTTTATAAGAATAAGAATAAACAAATTTAAAAAAATATGAGACAGTTTACTATACATATATTTGATATACCATAATTTTCTAAATTTACAATAATACAGTAAAAAGAAAACTAAGATCGTAACATCATATTTCAATATCCGTGATTAAATCTAATTATTGCCGATTAATAAGATCAGGATTATATTTCTTTGCTCAGTAATTTTTTTAACTGAAAAATGTTATATTATATACTGACAGAAAATGTTTTTTTTTTTGGAAATTTAGCCAAAATTTGTCAACTTTTTTCAGGAACATATTTTTCAAATCTCAGATTCTGAATTAAAAAAAAAATTTAATATCCATCGGGAGTGTTTGTTCAAAGTGGTCCTCCCTTTATTAAAAAGTTCATTTACGTCCCAATTTTTGCAAAAACTGAGCAGGTCCTTTTTGGTATAACGGCAGAGCTGCCAGGTGACTAATAGATTGTTATGTGTTTTAAAAAAATAAAAAATTGTGACGTGTAAATTAAAATATTTAGGGTTAAATTAAAAGATGAAATTGGGATAATTTGGAATTAATTAAGTAAATTAATTTAGGAAAATTTGCTCAGAAGTTGCGATTGGGATTGTTGGACGATTCAGGGTTCTTCACATTGAATCCAGTCCTGTTCATCAGCGCTTCTTGACGAACTCAAATCATAGAAACTGTGAAAGAGCATAAGAATAGATTAGATGGGTGAATCTCTGATAGCACTCAAAAGAAGCAGTGTTCTATAATCCTTAATAACAGCTAAAAATTGAGAACAAGCTCCTTTTCTGATCAACGCTCCTTTTCTTCTTGGCTTTCGCTGCAGGAACAGGCTCCGTAATGCTCTGAGTGGGAAAACGTGATCGGCTTCTGACTGCTCTTGATTTGGTATGTAGCCATGATTTATGGAACAGAGAGAACGATGAATGGTGAATTGGAACTGAAACTGCTCAATCAATTTACTTAATCCTAAATCAATTGGAACCCTAAATCAATTTACTTAATCCATTCTAAATTACCCCAATTTCATTTTTTAATTTAACTCTAACTATTTTAATTTACACATCACAATTTTTTATTTTTTTAAAACATATAACAATGTCACATTATCAGATATTAGCCACCTGGTAGCTCTGTCGTTAACAAAGTTACCAAAGAGGACCTATTTGCTCAATTTTTGCAAAAGCTACTTAAGTAAACTTTTTAAAAAAAGAGAATCACTTTGAACAAATCCTTTCACAAAGGAGAGACCAAAATAGGTATTAAACCTTAAAAAAATTATTCTACTAAACATCTGAACTCTATTTATCAACAATGATTTGGGTCCGTGAGTAAAATAGTGAATTATGAGGTCAATGACAATTTTTTTACTTACGCTTTAAAGGAATTATATTCTCTAGATATTGATTTATTTAAGTTAATTATTACTCCCATCTCATATAAAAATAAATATACTTAATCCCAAATTTATAATATATATATATATATATATATATATATATATATATATATATATATATATATTAGTTACTTTAAGACGGGAATGTAACAAGTATATACCAATATTTACATTTTCATAAAAAAAAAAAACAGACATTACACACATATTAAACTATTGTATTTTTTTGTATTTAAAAGCATTAAAAGTAAAATAAATAAAATACAGTCAAAGAATTTTTATATATTAAGTTATTTTACCATCTTAGTAAATTAAGACATTTAGAATTATTGTTTGTTGTCAACACTAACACTTTATTATTATTTTTTTATGTAACTTCAAAGATCTAACTAAAAGATATTACATTTAATGTAAGATGGTGAATTATTTATATTCTTCTTGTCTGGAAACAGGTTGGGTGATGATGTGATTCAGTGACTTTCACATTATTATTTACAATTTACTAATCATCCATGCTTCCCTCAACATTATTGATGACATCTTTTTTCTAATCCGATATGTTTCAATTATAATAATAAAAGTTATCTTATCCATCATTTAGTATTCATTTCAATAATATTTTTATATTAAATACAAAGTCTAATAACTTTTTAAAATGTATAAATAAATAATGAAACAAAATAATACTCACCTACAATTAATAAAAAAATTAAACATGGAAACTTAATTGAGGAAATATAAAAATGATGAATTTTTAATAAACTCAAAACTTTTTTTAATAAAGCTTCAATTGAAATTACTCAAATTTCATATGAAGTTGAAATTTAATTAAACTTACAAAATTTTACAAGAGTATATTTTATATATAGATTTAATCTTATTTTTGTTTAATTTTGTAGTATTTTTAAAAATTTACTTTTAGAATTTGAAAGTAATATAGTTTTAGTTCCCTGTCTATCTCGGAAAAGGAAATAATGAACAACATTTATATAATTTATAAAGATTAAATACGAAATAAAATTAAATAAAGATTAAAATTTCGAAAATTAAAAACATAATTATGGTTTCCTAGAATCGCTATCAGTGTAATAACTAATTGTGTCGTATGTAATTATCAACTGTTACACTCACTTACATGTTTATCTTGGTTTTTAGTTAATGAAATTTTAAATTAAGTATTTCTTTATAAACAAAATAATTTATTTGCAAGGAAAAGCACTTCTTTGAACCTATTTAATTTATTATACATATTTCGTATCTTTTTTTATTGTATTTTGTTAGTTAAATAATAAGTCAAAGTAAGTTAAACAAAAATTACGGGTGACGTATATTTCGGACACAGTTTTCAAAACAAATTATTTAGTTTCTTTTTAATATTTTATTTTTCACTATCAAATCCCAAAATAATCGGAGTGTTGTAGATCATTATTAAATTACAACAACTAACTTTATACTAGTCGATACATATTTTTTATGATAAGAAGTTACGTTTGTAAAATACGTTTGTAAAATATAACAAATAATTATTAATTACTTAATTACTTTAATATATTGTGTACTAAATTAATATAATTAATTTTAGAAGTAACAGAATTGGTTCTTTTGACTTAATATACCATTAATGTGTTAAATAAATATGTTAAATATAGAGTGGGTCAGGTTGTATGTTATTTTTTATTTATAATTTTTAGGGTGAGGTTTAAAATTGAAATATTTTAATGAATATAAATGAATACATATCCAAAATCCAACTAGGGGACTTTGAATATGAGAGACAGCATGATAAAAGATAAATATTATGATCAGATTCTCGATAGTATTAATAACTGTTTGAAATTCATATTTTATTTTAGGTTTAATAACTTTATTGGTCTTCAGTCCTCAAGTTTTAAACTGTTAAATTATAATTTTTATAAAAATACACACATTCTACCCTCTCCCTTGAATATTCTCAAAGGGCGTTAAACCAATGTTGACGTATTAATGCTGATCTACACTGTTTAATTACGTGTAAATTTTATTTAAATTAAAAATCATGAGATGGCAAAATTGAGACTTTCAAACTTCCAAAATCCTTCACAGGAACATCAATTCTTTCTCCTTCCTCTTCTCAACAGATTCTATCACCGTCATTGACACGCTCTTCCACCTCGAAGCCAAGTCTCACATCGTCTTAATAAAAAAAAACATGATATTTTAATAACTTTTGTTAATAACTTTTTAACAACATGTTACGTGTTAATATTTATATGTTTTGACAAATCAATCACAAGTTATCACCTAAGTGATAGTAAAAAAAGGATAAAAAATATTACTAAAGATATATTTTCAATAACAAAATAACTTTAAATATCGATAGAATCGAGAAAAAAGTAAATTATATATATATATATATATATGTGTTTTAATATTGATAAATTGTATTGCATTTTTTTTAAATATAAAGAAACTTATTTAATTTCACAATTATTTAAAATATTTATAATTATCAATTTCAAAAAAATAGAGAAGTATGTTTTTTAAATAACTATATCGAAACCAGTGTCACGTTTATGTACAATAATATTTTTTTTCAATGATAATATTTAATAAGTTTGATATAGTTAATTTTTGGTTTTTTAAACAAGTTGAAATCTCTTTATATTTTAATATTTGATCTTTATATGCATAATCAGCTGAAAAAGGTACATGACATGTTAGTAAAAAAATGAAATTATGGAAAAGTTAGATTAACCCAAAGTTAATAAATTTACACACTTGCAGTGAGTCGTGGTGTGTATGTGGGCTTCTTACTGGACTGGGCCAATCTGTTGAAGTAATTAAACTGAAAAGACCACGAAATTTTCCTCTCTTTCAATTCACTCACTAAATAAAAAACACAATAAACTAAAATGTCAGCACCTTTGCGCGTATGCTTCTATTCTTTTATTCAAACTGTTCCTTCTTCTGCAAGCTATGGCGTGTCTCCAACATCTTTATGTTCTTACCATAAACTATTATTTACATGAGTTAAAACATTTACGCTTAATAGACATTAAATATTCTCGCAAACATAGTATTAAGAGTTTTTAAACAAAAATAATATTATAACTCATTATATATTTATTTATGGCTTATTAATATTAAATTTGATCGATCTCTCTCCAATAAAAATTAGAAAAAACTCACATAATACTTTCTTATTCAGACACTACTCATGCATCAGTATATGTTTCAACTTAAAGCATTTGAATATTTTCAAATTAATTGTATAGTCATTTTATCTCAGAATATATTCTTTAGAAATTATCTAGGAAGTATAGTCAGTTAGTATAACAACAAGTATAATAAAAAAATATTTTTTATATAAATAAAAAACAAAAGTTATTTAAGGAGAAACGTTCTGGAAAAAAGAGTTGTTATTACTTGATAGTCAGCGTTCACTTGTATTAATAAAAAATTGAACGTAAGATTCCCAAGCAATTTATAAGATGATTAATTTGTTAAAATAAGTTCCAAAATATTATTGTAAATTGGTCAATCATTGACTTTGTATCTTATATTATTATCCCTTCAAATTGATCAACTATTGAAAATAGTGGAGGAATTTTAATTAATTAGTTTGGTTTTTCTAAATCACTTTAAATTAAAACATGGAGGCATTTCAATTCATAGTAGATTTTTTAAAAATCGCATGCATGTAATTTATTATTATCTGTTTTTAAACATCTAATGCGGTTTTTAAACTAAAACAATTTTAATTTTCAGTGAAGTTGAATACATCAAGTTAAAGGGAGAATTATCAGCTAAGTAATTGAATAAACAATATTTGAGAAAACAATTATTAAAGTGAAGAGAATATAGAGAAACATAAAAGAAGTGATTAAGATATTAATTAATATCGAGAATAAAAAAAAAGAAAAAAAAAAGAGAAATTTGATTTTTATTTGACTAGATAGTGGTATTAAATGTCAATCTCACCGACAAGTGAAGCACAAAGTAGAAATCCACTTTCTGGTTTTTCAGTTCTACTTTATTATTTATATGGTAAAGAAACAGCCAAGAATCTACAGGATCAATTTCGTCCTTCTCGCTCCATTCTATCAAATCTCACTTACGATTACTTTTTTAAAAGTTAAAAATATAACTCTAAGCTTATCTCATATGACAATTTCAGCACATCTTCTTCCTGCATGCAATTACACATATAACATGATAATTTATAACTTTACTAAATCTTGCAAATAATAAACTATTTTATATCATTTTAATAAGTGAATTTAGACTTAAAAACTAACTTGTTAAATAATATTTGTCTATATACTATTATTTGTTTTTAGTTTTAGTTAATATACAAACTCCAACCATATGAGTACTATACTAAATATGCTTTCGTACCAGTGTAACATGAATTTTATTATTATTTTGGAACATTTTTCTAGTGTTTAAAGTTAATGGTAAGAGGGAAAGTATTCATAACCAATTCATTGTTTTACGATATGCATGGTACGAATTTCGTTTTGGCACAATCAAGTTTCTTTATATTTACGCAGTTCATAAGTATTTTAAAATATATTTGAAATGTTAAATATATATATTTTTGAAATATTTAATAGATGATTGATAAAACTGTTTACTGATAATAAAAATATATAATGCTTAAGTTTTGATTGGTTCTACAAAATTTAAAAGTTATTTTAATAGATAAAATACTATTTTATTACGAATTTTAAATATAGAGTAAATATAAAGCAATTAGCTAATGAAACATCAAGCATTTTAACTTTACAAAGAGTGGTAAATGGTATAAAAAGAATCGTTTCAATGTTATTTGCATATCAATATATATATTTTTTTCTTTTAATAATAAACAACACACAAGAACATACGTGATAATGAAGATGAAACGTTTATTTAATTAATTACCTTAACCATTAAAATAATTTAAATAAAGATAATAAAATTAAAAGGTTTGTATTAAAACTGCATTATTTTATTGTATTTAAAATAAAATATGTCAATACTTATTTCACTAAACTTACTATTTACCTTTTTTTTTTTGCAGTGTAACACTTATTTTTTAACTCAATAATTAAAGAGGAGAAAATATCTATTTTATCTAGTATAAAAATTCAAAGAACATCCTTTGTAAAACAAAAAAAAATATGTAGTTTCTAGTATAACACGTGATTTGGAAAAAAAATTGATAATCCTTCATAGATATTTAGTTTTTAGAATGTATTGGATTTTTTTATTGGCGGCTCTTATTAATATAGACAAAAGTGATTTTTACTAATAAATAAAAACATTAATGATACAATATTTTTTATAAATTGAAAAGAAACAAATGAACTTTTTTATCAGTCTGCATAAATTATTAACAAAAAGGAATTTGAATGCAGCATTATTTTACCACACAGGCTTTGGTTTTGGCGGGTAGAATGCAGGAGTGTTTGCTTTTGTTTTAAATGTTGAATTACGAGGCTGATATATTGGGGAATATATAAAATACTAGCGAGAAAATGTTGTTAATAAACTACAGTTTATGGATTTATAACCTTGAAATCTGTTACAGATGTCCAATGAAAAAAAAAATAAAAAAAAAAGACAAAAAATTAGAACGAAAGGTAAATTAATCAAACAATTTTGTATTAATAATGAAATAATAAAAGAATGATGATACAAAGAAATTGATCTAAGAGCACTTTGTTGTGCTTCTGTTGAGCCAATTTCTATAGTTTTAGTGTAAGAAAAAGTTGCATCAGAAGCCTAATCCTGATATTAAGTGAATTGAGGCCACATAATTGAGTGACGTTAAAGGTAGCAGCTATGGTCTCTCTCATTACGAGTCCATATTTATATACCGAAAAAATATATATGCAAATTTTATATTGTGGTTATATCCACGCTATGAACATTTTGAAGCATTCAACGCTGCTTCTTCGCGTACTTCCTTTCTTCCTTTACCTCCAACAAGTTCATGATCACCGCTTCCGAAGCATTCCTCAGCAACTCCGACCAATCCCTGAAAACAAAATCACATCAAAATTAATCAAAACCCAACTTCATGTAATATAAATCATGACCCATTAACCCAAAGAGAGAGAGATGTGTGAATGTATGTATATTTACCCGTTCAAAGAATCAAACGTCAATCCCACGGTGTTCTTTGCGTCTTCAAGTGCAAAGGCGAACCTCTGAAGGTCGGCAGGAGGGCAGGTTCCGTTGTCCTTGACCCTAAGTTGCGAGGGTTTGACGTCGTAGAAAATGGGAACGACCCTTTTGTTGGACTCCATGAGAAGAGCGAGCTCGTGGAGGCAGAAATAGGAGTCACAGTAGCGAGGAGAGAAGACAGCAACACCAACCTTGCAATCCAGAATGCCTCTATTAATGTGTTGGAAAAGCCTGTCCCCAGGTTTCATGTTCATGCTGTCCAAGAATGCCCTCACTCCGATATTCCTGGTAAGATTATCGTACAACAAGCCGGCAACGTTCTTCTTGGTGTCGATCCCACGGTGGTTGATGAAGACGTCGCATACCGGAGCACCGATTTTAGTCATCATCTTGGGTAAACGCTGCATGGCTCTTTCCTCAGCCTAACTTAATTACTGATTATAATTTGTTTTGTTGGTTTCCTTCTTTTTGGTAGAGAAGCGAGACTTTAATTTGTTGTGTACTTGTGGGGAGAGTTTTTAACGTAGGGAAGATCTGAGAGACAAAGATGGGTGTATAATAAAGTGTATATATACATATTTCTAGAGAGAGAGAGTGTGTGTCTGTAAATTTGGGAGAAAAGGGCTTATGTTGGACTAATGGAAAATACTAGGTAATTCAACAAAAAGAGTAAAACCCTTTGAATTTTCTGACCCCTCATGGATCCAAATTTGGAAAAAATTGTTCCTTCAAACACGTAAGTACGTATCCGTAGTTTTTCTCTCTTCATTTTTGTAAAAAAAAAATAAAAATACGTCTTTTGTTTATCGGCGGTCGGCTACACTGATTCGCTGACGTGGTCATTCCTTTACACTATAATTTGAGGGAAATTTAGGGGTTGTTTCCTCGAGGACCTTTGATTAATGACAAAAATTAGTTACTAACTATTTTATTATTAACTAGTTAAAAGTTCAAAATATAAAATTTTATGAAAAATTATTACATTGTAATCACGGCTAATAAGTTTTTATATATGTTTATTTTTTAACAGAAATAGAATAAATGTAATCCAAAACAATCTCCTCTTCACTGTGTTAAAGTTTTATTTGGGTATACCATTCATATACCTTAGAATAAAAAACTCTATATGTTGAACTTTTTTTGTGTTAGCTATCATAATAAGATTTATAAATAGTCAATAACTTTAAAATTCTTTTCTTTGGTACTGATATTTTTAGTCGACTTGTGGAAGAAAAATAACTTTCGAAATTCCCTTAAACAATTATTGATAAATTAAACTAAACTAATATAATGCAGAATGTTAAAATATAACCTGCTATTGATGAAGTGCTTAATTTAAATGATAAGATATGGCAACTGCAGATGTTAATAAATGATAAAAAGTTAAAAAAAAAAAAAATGAAAAGTCGGCAGGGAGTATTCGACAACTTTTATTATTATAAAAGGTAAAAAGAGTAATTAATTTCTTGGTGTGCCTCAAAGAGTATAAACATTACTTAACTTTGGTTTTGCATTTTGTATTCGTGATACTATAGAGTATCAGAGAATTGTGTTGAAATAATCCATCTTTTTGCAAGAAATCTGTAAATATAGAAATGGTATGTTGGCAGATAGTGTTAACTTAATTTCACATCTTTTATTTCTAACTGACAGCAGAAGGTTTGAAATTAATATAATGTGGCAGTTGAACACTACTGTGGTCAAGTATTCATATTTGGGATCAAACCACGACATGTAGGAATCAGTTTTTTTATATTTATTAAAGTTTGAAGCTCATTATAAATATGTATTTAGGTACTGAGCTTAATTATGTTATTAAGCAAAATGTATTATTTTTCTCTATTATTTCGTAGATGGCTTTAAAATACGTGTGAACGGACGTATGTCCGTTGGACCAAGGTGATATATACGAGGATGCTGTTCCCAATCAACGTCAGTTTTTGTTAACACTATTATTATAATATCAACTTATTATAATTATCCCTACTTTTATTTTATAAATATAATAAACTTTATCTCGTTCCCACTCTACCTAAAGTTGTTTCTCGGTTGTTGTTACTGAATATAAAAAAAAGGGTTAAATATGTTTTTAGTGCTTGTATTTTGGGGACAATTTTGATTTTAGTCCATTTTTAAACTAAGGTACAATTTAGTCCTTTAACTTTAGAAAACTTTGGTTTTAGTCTTTTTTACTAAATTTTTTAAACTTTATTTGTTGTTTCAAACGCGTTTTTCAATTAACATTGAAACAAAAATGAGTCAAACAGTGTAAACAATCCAAATGCTATAACGAAATATGTTTGAAACAGCGAATGAAGTTAAAAAAATTTGGTAAAAAGGACTAAAACCAGAGTTTTCTATAGTTGAAGGATTAATTTGTACCTTAGTTTAAAAATGGACTAAAACTAAAATCGGCCCAAAATATAGAGACTAAAAACATATTTAACCATAAAAAAAAATCATTTTTAATAAATGCCAGATGATGAACTGCACGCTTTGAGATGTATAACGTAACTAAGATTTGCGATGGATAAGGAGGTTTTTGATACAGAAAAGCTATAAACAATTAATTAAAAAGAAGGTTTGCATTTGGAAAAACAATAAAGTTTTGAAAGCAGACAGCATCTCTATCTCTTTCCAGTTCCTTCGAAATTTCTCCTAAAAAAAAATAATTAAATTCATGAATGACTTTCTTTCAAGGTGAGATTTTACAAGCTGAAATGTCAAAGCTTTACTGGATTCAAACGCTCAAGTAACGATTCATCAAAGCTGTTACTGATTACACAATTTCATTAGGTCTAACCTTCTTAAATCAGTGTGATTTCCTAAATAACTGAGTTTTTTATATCATTGTAAATTTCATGGACGATTAAAGTTTGAATTAATATATATATAATAATTAACTGGGTCCCAATTATTAGGAGTTGAACTTAGTGGTTTTGTATTAAGTATTTGTGTTTTATAAACATAAAATACAAAATAATAAACACGTCAATAGTATATTATTTTTACTTTACAAAGAATTGACTCGATTAACATTAACTATTAAACCACAACTATGGAGTGTTTTCTGTAATATTTATTGCGTTTGCTACATACACCTATATATAGTTTTAACCTATCTAACTAATAATAAATTGTGAAATAAACGACAACCATCACGATCAAATCTGTAAGTCAATAAACTTTAATAACATTATGAAATTAAATCTGTTAACGAAAAAAATAGCAAAAAGGATTGACGTGACAGAAGACGTGGGCGCCAATCATAAATTACGAAGTTATTAAATACAAACAATTAATTTGAAACCACGGTGAATTACAAAGTCATTAAAATTAATGTGTTTTGAATAGAAAAAGAGTATGAAAATGTATAGAAATTAAAGAGTATGGAGAAGAAGGAACTTGAATTTGGTTTTGAATTCCTTATTTATTGAAGCTGCAGCAGGTTGAATATTCTCTTTCCTGACAAAGAACAAGAGAAAATGATGAGTCAATATAATTGATTTTGAAATATGTGTTATAGTCTTCAAGTCACGTTGATTTCCATTTACATAAAGAATTTCAATTTGGTAGCATCTTATGTGTCTTTGCATTAATTGTTTTTCTTAAGTTGTAAGTCTTTTAATAATATTAATTAACCCTTCTGCATTTATAATTTGATATTAAAAAATTCAATTCAATCATGTGACTTTTCATATCAGAGTGAATACTAGCCATTCTGAGATTTTAGAACGTGTTTTCGATTTTAAACACAGACTGATTGTTGAAGTGAAATAGTGTTATATTTTTGGGAATAGAATAAAATAAAATAAAGATTGGAATGGACTTGTTCATGCCCCTAATTTGGGTTGTTTTGTCTTAAGTTGTTGGGCTGAGAAAAAAGCCGATAGAAGGCACTATTGAGACCATTCTTTGGTGTGGCAAGATTTTGAAAGGTTCAACCCAGAGAAATAAGCAAGTCTAAAGAACCATTCCACCTCAATAGTTAAACCAACTCCTTTTATTTTTCATCTATCATCTTATTATCTTTTAATTTTCAGACCTTCGTTTCAACGACCAAGTCATACCTATAATACAATATAACCCAAATTTCATTTCTATATACGTTTTATATAACTCTTTTTAACTTTTCTTATTAACTTATATTAAAAAAAATATCTCCTATAAATTAATTTGCGGAGAAGATAATTTAAACCTACCAAATAATATATATATTATTTCTCTTGCTATGTTTCCATTTATCTCAAATTATATAACTTTACATTTCGGGCACTTCCCTTCGACGATATATATATATATATATATATATATATATATATATATATATATATATATATGCAATTGTAAACTTAAACTGAATTCATATGTAGACTATTTTTTTATTACAATTCATATTTAAATTTTTAAGAAATATAATAAAATATTGATCATGTTATATTAGTACTTTATGTTTTCGATAAATAAATAAACAATGCATCCCGTTTTTTCATTTATGATCCTTTTCAAGAAAAAAAAAACAATCAAATTAAATTATAAAACAATAAAATATATGCATTCGTGATGATTTTAAATGTCCTTTTCTTTTTTTTTTTTATAAATATAAACATCATTTGAATTCAGAAAATTTAATTCGTTTAATTCTTTAACCACACACACACATTAATATAAATTCATTTTTAAAGCGCACCACCAAAAAAGTTTGAATGATGTTTAAAATCCCCTATAATTATTGTAATATAATTGTCGTCCTTTAAATTACTGTTAAAATTTTATAACTTTTAAGACGTTTTGAATTATTTAAGATGGTAGATTATGGTTATACATGAAGAGTATTGTCACATGTGTTATATATGATGATGGTTGTGAAAAAATATATTTTGATTTCATTTCATTTAGATTTATGTATTATTTAAATTTCTTAAGTCAATTTCAATATATACAATAGAATAATCAACATAAATAATCTTAATATAATAAAAATAAACTGAAAGCTATATGTATTATTATGTATTTTTACAATTCACACTAAATTTTAAACAATTATTAAAGTAAAAAAAAAGAAATAGATAATAAAATTACTAAATAAAAAAAGAAAAAAACATGAAAGTAAAAGTCATAGAAAATCTAAAAAAATCTACTGGAACTAAAATAATATAATGAGAACATGGATGATAATATCACTATCACAAAATCAAATTTGAAAATGTTAACAAGAATAGTTTTCAAAATAGTGAAACAAGATTGATATGGATACAAATAGATAATATAATTATTAAATAAAAAAGAAAAATTTATGAAAGTAAAAGTCATAGAAAATCTAAAAAAATCTACTAAAACCAAAATAATATAATGAGAACATGGATGATAATATCACTATCACAAAATCAAATTTAAAAATGTTAACAAGAATAGTTTTCAAAAAATAACAACACAACAATGGGGAAACAAGATTGATATGGATACAAATATATAATACAATTATTAAATAAAAAACTATGAAATTAAAAGTCGTAAAAAATCTACTAAAACCAAAATAATATAATGAGAACGTTATGATACTATCACTATCACAAAATCAAATTTAAAAATGTTAATAAGAATAGTTTTTTTTTTTTTTTAAATAACAACACAGCTATAATTGCGATGAATACTTACCACAATGACAACACAAATCATGATGACAGAAAAAAGAGAAAAAAAAGGCAGAAAGATAAAAAAGAAAATACAGATATAAAATATTTATTACAACAAAAATGTTACTACCACAATTAATTTCTTAAGTATGGCCATACGTAGTAATAACTCTATTAAAAGTTGTCATTATAAAATATTTATAATGACACTTAAAATAATGCTCATCATATAATATATATAATAACACTCTAAATATAATGATCATCCTATGTTGTCTTTAAATAATATATTTTACCAACCTCATAAAAAGTAAAATGTAACAGTTATTTTTGTAATCTTTATAGTATTACTTTATAAAAATGAACTTAATCAATACATAAATGTGTATATACGATGAATATATGAAAACGAAATTGATTTCTTTAAATAGATATTGGTTTTTTTGTAATGTTATATATGTAATGTTTGAAATGATTATTAGAAAAAATAATATTTGAAGAATTTATTTTACTCAAGAGTGTGAATACATAAGAGTGTGAATGAATGAAATTAATGAATAGATAAATGTTATTAGAAAAAAAATACATAAGGGTGTGAATGAATGACTAGTACTTAAGAATACATTCCAAGGGCGAAGCTTATGAATGCATATGCTCATAATCGAGACTTGTCCAATACACATACAATACAACACGTGTTTTATCCCCAAACAAGACACTAACATGTGTTTTAGTTGGCCCGTTCCTTTGTTTTTTGCTTGAAACCCAAGCAAACAAAAGTCAGCATGTGTCTAGATAGGTTTAATTTGTCTGTTACAACACTACATATTTTGTACTTATATTGTTTTTACAAAGATATATTAGCTCCCTGGTTTTATTCAATGGATTTTTCGCTTTGATTTAGATATTTTTCGACAAGTTTATATATAGTTTTATCTTGTTTTGAAGCTGTGTTTTCTTTGAAATTTAAAGGAAAAAAAAGTGAAGGAAGTGATAGAAAAATGATATTTTAACACCATTTTTTTGACACTGAATATGTGTCAAAATATGATTGAATGATTTCAAATTAAAAAAAAAACTTTGGTTTTTCTCTTCCAAATATGTTCCTGTTTCAGTTTTTTTAATTTGAAATCGTCCAACCACATTTTAACATGTGTGCAATGTCAAAATCGTGTCAAAAAATGGTGTTAAAATATCATTTTTTGGAAGTGATAATGATAAATTTTGCATTGTTTATAGATGACTTTTTTATTCTATAAGCCACTGAAAGTTTTGTATTAACTTCAAGGAAATTCACCAATACCAAGTACATGTGATAGCAAAAGTTTTTAAAAAATAAGATAAACGTTTTTAAAAAGTTAGAAGACAACAAAAGTTCACATAATTTTATAATATAATTATCTGATTTTTTTTTAATTAGTAGTTTATTATTAAACAGAGTACCACATGAATTTTTGAAAACAATAACATCATCGAAAACTAGGATTTTTCTTTTTGCACCATCTAAACCTCAACTGGGTGTTAGAAGACAAACTTACTCTTACAAAAATACCCTATTTTAAGATGACCATCATCATAAGTAAGTCCTGTATTTTACTTGTATTTTTTATGGCCACAATTTGCAGGTTTTAAATGGACTGCTTCACGATTTGGTCATTTCTTTCTACACCTCCCTTTTCTCTTCCTGCAACTCCATAATTCTAATATCCCTGTTTCACCCTTGATTAAAATATATTAAAAACCTGAAAATATGATGAAATAAGAGAAGGTTTCTGAATGGATATGAAGGTCTATAATGACAAAATCAGGACTGATGCGGAATATTTTGGTGTGTTTCGAAATATAATAGTGTATTTTGGATTGACCAATATGAGAATGTATTTCGGATTAATCAGTCCAGAAATCACACTCGAGTTTATATTAGAGAAATATATTGCGGATTAGCCAACGTGATTAAGTAATCCCAAATACACTCCAATTTCCGAACATATTCTCTTTTTTAGAACAGATCCAATGCATGTGCCAATATATCCAATCACGTATCTGCAGAATCTTGCAGTACCATGCCTCAATGCTCTCTTATCTGCCCAGGGACTCGAGTTTTCGATACTATGATGCCACCGTCGCTGGCAACACTCGAGTCGTTGCGCTTTGCATCATGGCAGCATCTTCCGGTGCATTGGGCTTCTTTGCAAGGTCATCGAAGACATCGAAAACGTCGCCGTTTTGATTGGGTCTTGGCCTGATCGAGCACGC
The DNA here is from genome assembly GCF_000741045.1 of Vigna radiata var. radiata. Classification (NCBI taxonomy): domain Eukaryota; kingdom Viridiplantae; phylum Streptophyta; class Magnoliopsida; order Fabales; family Fabaceae; genus Vigna; species Vigna radiata. The sequence goes on along the minus strand of NC_028360.1, from coordinate 18,778,135 downwards.
CTTGGGTCCTCCTGGAGTCCTTCATCATGTTCACCATCACACCATCATCGGCACCCACCGCCCCACCACCATCACTTGACCTGCACCATTATCATAAGTGCACTCACCACAGTTCCGGAACATCAAAGTTTCGCGCTTGGGAGTTGCGGCTATCCCACGAGCGTTGATGGCCATGATGTCGTCGAGGCCGTCAAGCTCATCCATCATGCACTCCAATCGGTACTGCAACACGTTCGCCATGTTGCTTGGTTTTGAACACCGTCAAACAAAGCGGCAGTGCAGAAGGAATGATGCAACTTTTAGTTTCGAACCTGAACGCTAGCGTGACCACGTCATCGAGCTGCACCTCCCCGCTGTTTCTCTCTCCGCCCAAGATGAGTGCACCGGGAAACGGAGGTTCTTCTCTGTCCTCAACACTTGCAGCGCCTCCATCACCGGGAAACGGAAGCTCCGCCGCACCCATCATCGCCACCGCAAGATCATCACCATGAACCCTATGTCACCGTCTGCCTCACCGGCGCCACCGTCGCGCGCACCTACGTGATCCCTTGAGAGATCTTTTTGTCAATGTTGTGCAGGCTTCGTGAAGAAGATGAAGTGAGTGAAGGAAGAAGAAGAAAAAAGCTTGTCGTTTTTTAATTTTTTTTAATATAATTTCAAAAGGATAAAATGGAGGTTTAAAATTTAGGGGGTGCCGGAAGAATAATGGGAATGCATGAAGAAATAGCCCACGATTTATACAGGCCCATACTATAGCCTATTCTTTTCAGCCCATTTGAAATCTTATATCTGCATATCCACAATAATTTTAGTTAAAGATAAAAACAATGAAATTATCACAAATTTTTACTTTTGGATATAGGATAACTGATAATTCTTAATATTAGTCATCGATTTTTTTTCTTAATTTAGAGGTTACATAGTAAAATAAATTTAAAATATGTTATTCAATCACTCAAAACGTAATGATAAAAGACCAAAACATTAAAAATATTTATGCATAATACAATTTGTAGTTATTAAAATATAAACCATAATTAAATTATGCTATACGTATATTTCTTTAGTTATTTTTTAATGATAAAAATATATATTCATTTAAATATAATCATATACAAAAGAAAATACAGACAGGTAACAAGAATCATACCAAAACTATATAAAAAGAGAACAACACCTACCTGAGAACTTAATAAACATATTTATTTTATTTCTCTTACAAATTTTATAGTGCACACTATTCCTTTTTCATTCTAGACGTGGTTTCCTCAAATATATTTCACCCAAGTTTTCAGAAGGGACCATTGAGTTAAACTTTGATAGTTTACATCACAAATTACATAAATTTATACTATTAGTGAAACTAATACTCAAAGAAAAAACACTAAAACTAATAGGGTATACGTGTTTAAACACTAAAACTAATAAAAAGCATATTTAAACTTGTTTTGGTCAAAATATATTTATCAAACTAGAACATTCATAAGTAGTTGTGTTTTATTTAAGTATTCCTTTTTTCAGTTCATAAATGTAAAATAGTTAATATGGAAAGGTTTGACTAATATTGTACCTCTAATTGTTGGTCTGGCTCTTAAAAAGAAATTATATAGACTGGTATATGTTTAAGAGTCCCTATCTAATTTTCTGAATTATTATGTACTTTTTTAAAATTAAAAAAAATAATAAAAATTCTTACAATAATTTTGCACTATAGAATTATTCTGAGAAATGCAGATTAAACTATTAAATGGTTTTTTATTTCTTTCTTTCTTCATTTGTGGGAATAGTTTTCTGAAGCATCAACTTCAGAAAACAAAGACAGGCATTTCCAGTTTTCCAAGATGGTCCATTATTGGAAACAAAGCAAATATTGCATTTTGCACATGTTGTGATTCGTTATGCAGCTGCATTCTTCAATAACTATCCATATCAAAACGGGTGTGTTATAATTTAAACCACTCACCCTATTCATTAAAATTTGTAATCATATTTATTTTAATTTTAAACCTTGTAAGAAAGGTGTACATAAAATAGGAAAATAATTTTTTAATTAATGAAAATATCCATTGAATGGTCAAGTTGCATGAGAGATTTTGTCGCCTTGTTTTAGAAGGTGTTGATGTGAATTGCACAACACAACAGAACACAACTCATTGAACCCCACACATGTATATTGCCTTTTTTCCAGCTAAAGTGAGCATTACAGCTGTTTGATGGTTGGCTTCAGATCAGATCCACCTCCCTTTTTTAATTCTACAAAATCATCCCTTTATTCTTTCAACCATTTTTCTTTTCATTCCAAATTGTTAATTTTTTTGTCTTATTTTATATTTCAAGACTCCACTGTTAAATGTAAATTACAAGCTTCTAAAAATGAACACCTTGCCCTGAAAATATATACATTAAAAAACCATTTGTGTTTGCCCTTAATGAAAACTTCCAAAGAAATGGCAGAGTAAATGCATGACCATAAGACAAGGAACTGTTTTGTCTCCATGTCTTAACTTTTGGTTACTTTTTTTAATGTTACTGTGAATGCTTCTTTAATAAGAGTCTCATTTATTAGGTGAAGCATACAAAAAAACTCAACTGAATCATCTGTCCTCTTAAAATCTTAATGCAGACAACCATGACACAGCAAGAAATGCCATTCAATTTGAAGAAGAAGAAGAAGCCATTAAATCCGAGGAGCATATTCTTTCTCCTATCCTATAATTAAAGAAGGACCAAACATGACCCACCAAACAGCGGAGAAAGCTTCCAATAATGTCTTTTATCAAATCATAATCTCTTGGAAACTCACTCCCCCATCTCTCTCAAATTTTAAAACCCAATACAAACAAATAATTACCATCCTTCATCTAAGTTAAACCAAAAACAAAATTTCCATTCATTGCTATCAAACTATGAATAGTAAAATAAAAATGAAATTTTTATAAAAGAGCAAGATGAAGAAAAACATTATAAATCAAAAACAAAGTTTTTAAGAACATAAAAAAGACTTATTTAAGAAAAAAAAATCTATTTAACAATTGTTGACACTCTGGTAGAAGTTACCTGCCCAACATATTTTGAGTTGATTTTTGTGAATGGAAAGAAAGGAGTTAGATACGCAGACAAAGCAGAAGGTGTCGCTGTTGCATGTGGTGAGGGCGTTGAAATCCTATAATATTATTGCCCCACTTCACACTCCATGTGCCATGCTGCATTTTCCTCCTCTCTCCTTAACCCTTTCTCTCTCACATTCACACAACAACAACAAGTATTAACGTTGTTCTTCTTGTTCTTCTTTTCCTTCTTTACTTCACCAATCATCCCTTCCCATATGCTCTGACATGGCTTTCAATTCCAAGGCCATTTTGGATTATGCTTTGTTTCAACTCACTCCCACCAGAACCAGGTCACCCTCAACTCTTTCTTTTTCCTTCTTATTTCCTCTAACCAATTCTTACTGGCTGCTTTTCTTGTGCATCTCTGGTTGCTTTATGTTCTTTTTTTCTTTTGCAGATGTGAGTTGTTGGTCTTTTCTGGAGGTTCTCATCAGAAAATAGCTTCTGGGTTGTTTGAGCCTTTCGTTTCTCATCTCAAATTCCTCAGGGATGAGATCTCCAAAGGTGGATACTCCATTAAGCTTCTGCCTCCCTCCAACTCTGCCTTCTGGTTCACCAGAGCCACCTTTGAGAGGTGATTGCTGCTTCTATCGACTTTTACGTTATCTTTTCTGGCCTCTTAGTGATTATTATCAATCTCTTCTTTCATCTCAACAACTTCCCTGATCTTTCCAATAGAAATTAAAGAGCTCTACCTGATAATTGATGCTGTAATATGTACATATGGAATGGGAATAGTATCCAAAGAACTTTCTCAATGTTTTCACACAATTAGTATAAGGGTTAATCATTTTCACTCAGATTACTACCATGGATGGATACCTCTTCATGGACCGGTAATGATAGTAATTATGTACTACTTAGATTGCTATGGAGGTTACTTTTTGTTTGTCCCTACTAATAATGATTTTATTTGACACCCATCAACTTGTTTAGCTAAAGTACATGATACTGTCAAATCAAATCAGTGGGTAGATTAACAAATTGCAGGCATTGAATGATAACAAATCAGTGGTTTTATAGATTTTGGGAAGACTTTTTTCGGGGGTGGGAGTGATTGAAAACTAGGATTCAGTTGAAGGCGAGAAAAGAGGAAGGACTCTGAAAATTATAGAAAAAACTAACGATTTTCTGTATTTTATCCCTGCTTCTCCATTCAGCATCCACATCCATCCAATTTAGGAATGAAGCTGATTTTGCTCACTTCGTTTTTTGTCTTCTTTCTTGTCTTTTGGGGTGGGTTGTATTTTGCAGATTTGTGCGTTTTGTCAGCACACCAGCTATTCTGGAGAGGTTTGTTAGTCTTGAAAACGAAATTCTTCAGATTGAAAGTTCATTTCAAGCAAATGCTTTATCGATGTCCAATGCAACTCCTGATGAAGGTACGGTTGGAAGCTGCATCTTAAACATGTTTTATGGATATTGCTGCATGCATTGCTTAGTGTTAGGTGCTATAATTAAATTCCAACAGCTGTACTTATTAAGTCAAACGACCATGATTGAATGAAGTATGTAGGCATAATAATATTCACTCCTAATCATGCGTTGTTTGATTGGAACTATTTTCTGACTAAAATTTTATTGTGTATTAGGAATTGTGTCACAAAACAATGGCAACGCAAGGAGGTTAAGTGATTCTGCGAAGGTACTTAGTTTCTTAAAGAAATGTTAGAATTAATTAGTAATCCCTGAAATATATTTTTTTTTCTTAATTTACATTTGGTTTGATTCAGTTGAATGATGTACTGGAAGGTGTTGACGTCAAAGAAGAGGAAAGCTCAAAGTAACTTTCTCTCTCTCTGCCATGGTTTCTGTAGATGAAATTTAATTTGTTTTATTTTTAAAAGCATTTCCTAACACTTCCGATTTCTATAATGATAAGGGTTTCCCTGCATCGGCTGTTGGAATCTCGAATAGCACTACTCCGGAAGGAGCAAGCAATGGCTTATTCACGTGGTCTAGTTGCTGGATTTGAAATTGACAGCATTGATGATCTCATATACTTTGCAAATGCATTTGGAGCAACCCGATTAAGGTATGAAATGGAACTATTTCTTACTTGTACACCGTAAAAGTGAAAACATCGTCAATTAAATTCTTACTCAATTTCAATTCTATTTTTCGTGTCTGTTTTTGCAAAGTAAGTTTATTTTCCTCAAAAGAATTTTCCCTTGCTTTTCCTGACTTAAAATTATTTTAACAATTGACCCTACTTTGTAGATTGTGAAATTTCACTTGTCTGAGGGGATCCCTCTTTTTGCTATGGAGGTTCAACTACCTTTGGATGTCAGTTCTCTCATTCCTTGTTTTTCTAAGGATCATTGAGAAATGAGAACCTATTCTTGTGAATATTTTAGTTTCCTTTAAAATCTAATTGTCATCCTATTTGTCTTTGACACTTACTAATGGACTATGCCATACCGGCATATCAGATTAAGGGGAAATTTCTGCAGAACGTGACTGCTTTCTTACAATGAGATATGATAATTTATTTAGAACTGGTGGATCTTGCCTCATTGACATAAAACCTTTAGCTTTAAAATCAATTTAGTCTTGATATTCAATGTATGCAGGGAAGCCTGCATTAATTTTAAGGAGTTATGGAAGAAAAAGCATGCAGATGATCTTTGGATAAAAGAAGTAGCTGCTATGCAGTCAAGCTTGCCACCGGCTCTTTCATTGTCTGGATCATCAGGAATTGTACTGGCAAATGATATAACCGCCAATGACCAGAATAGCATTGCTTCTGCTGACGGAACGGAAACATCAAACTCTTCATTAAACAAAAAAGAAGGTACTTTTTTAACTCGTTCTTCCTTTTCCTTTACCTTGACTATATTATGAATTTAGAAATTTACAGAAACCTTCACTTCCAAATCAAATCTCAGAATTTTAAATCTGATAATCATCATACCCAAACCAAACTCAACAATCAATTATGTACTATTCTATGCTTCTTTTTCTTGTCTGTCATCTGCTTACATAACGTCTGCTGGATGTAATAATAGATATCTTTTATAAGGCATACACTATTTATTTAATATCAAGGAATGCCATATGCAGATGTGAACCTGCCTACACCAGATCAGAAACCCTCGCATACAGCAAATGTTCATATGCCAATGCCCTGGCCTTACAATGTGCCTCCTTACATGTATAATCTTCCGCAAATGCCTTCCTACCAAGGATATCCTATGACTAATATGCAGACTGTTCCTCCCTACCTTCTACCGAATGTGCAATGGTCTTCTGACCAGAAACAATCATCAACCAAAAAGGATAAATCCCATAAGAAAAGAGCAGAAGAATATGAAGAAGACGAGCAGTCTGAATCCAGTGATCCTAATTCTGGAAGCGAATCTGATTCAGATAAACAGAATCACTCCAGTCACTCATCGAAGGATGATATAAAGAGGAGAAAGCACAGAAGAAAGTCATCTGGAACAGTTGTGATTCGTAATATCAACTACATCACTCCAAAAAGGAGAAATGGAAATGAGGATGGAGCCTCCGACGGATCTTTTGAAGATGACGATATCATAGATGAACAAATCATCAAACAAAAGGTCGGTGTTGCACTTGAATCTCTGCAAAAGGTCCATAAAGGCGAAAAGCATGCTAACGGGAAAAAAGCAGCAGCCCGGCACAAGGTAACTAAAACAAGTGATGCGACTGAAGAGGATCTTGCTGAAAACTTGAGTGATGCATCCCAAGGAGGAAACAATAACGACAACTGGAGTGCATTCCAGAACCTTTTGAAGATAGACGAGGGTACTGGAATTGATGGACCAGAAAGGGTGGAGTCAATCGATGTCCGGGACGAACATTTTATGGTGAGAAGCTCAGAAGAAACAATGCCGTATGCTGCTGGTTCAACTCCAGACTTGGATTTCAAAGAAGTTCTCAAGAATCCCAAAGTTCCAAATGACTCATTTATTGTGGCTCAGAGAGATAGAGGAAATGAAGGCGGATCCAAGCTGGATGAGTATGTAGACAACTGCGGTCCAGTTACAAAGAGCAAGGATAATGTGGGTGAAGAAATAGTGCTATCACATAGATCAAAAGAACCAGGAAATAAACACAGCGATCCATTATCTACTTTTGCTGCTGACTCATTACAAACAACGGGCAGAAGATCAGATGATTGGTTTATTGTTGAAAATTTGGAAAAGATGAGAAGCCCCCATCCTGAAATTGTATCTGCAGTGTTTGACGGTGATTACAATTCACCAGTGAATGGTCATTCCCAATCTGAGAAAAGAAATGAACGAACTCTAGTTGATGATTCCTTCATGATTCAGGGTCAACTAGTAAATAATGATCTTTCTGGCTCCCAATGGAAGACGGACTTAAGTATGGTCGCAGATCTAACTCTTGCCAACAAGCCTGAAAGTGATGCAGCTTCTTCAAACGAGAAACGTGCACTATCGAAGAGCCAGGAGCCTAACGACCTCTTTGTAGTTCTACAACGTGATTCTGGATTAGATTCTACTGAGGGCTCACGAACAATGGACTATGAAATTGACTTTTCCTTACCAGAAACTGATAGAAGATCCTCCTTTGACCATTCTCATGACAAGTTGAATGAAAACCTTCCTGCTAGTCCTGAGAAAACCAGTGTGACCAAAAGCAAAACTTCTGGAACAAGAAGTTCAGAAAAGGATGAGAAGTCAAAAGCCTTGCGCAATTCCGGCGGAAAGGGCAAGCCTGAAATCATTTCTAGGGCCAGAAAGCCATCTCTCCCTAGTAGGCCAATTGTTCAGAAGAGCAAAAGGGAACAGGTATGGTGATTTTTCAATTGCTCAGTAGCATTGTTATATTTTGAAGATGCTTCGTACATATACTTCTTTTCACATAGCAGGTATTTATCCTAACAGTTAACAATGCATATGATGGTAAAACAGGAAGATGAGATCAGGAAGAGGATGGAAGAATTACGGAATGAACGTCAGAGGAGAATTGCTGAAAGAACTGCATCCTCTGGTCTTGCTCGAGGTGTGCCCAAGAAAGACCAAATTGAAGGTAAAACAGCAAGGGTTTCACCTAAGAATGACAAGAACAAGACTCAACCTGTGAAAGAGACAAACAGAAACAGTTCTGTCAAGGTCAGGGGATTTTAGCAAGAACTTGTCAGTTCGATGTGGATGCAGATTTTATTCTCTACATGGTAAAGTGTATTTAAATAACGGTTGATTAAAATGAAATGAATAGTTTCGTTTTCTATAAACTGCATGTATTCAGTCTTATAATCACTCAAAATGTTTTGTTTTGTTTCACGGTTGTATATCCATAGATTCTTTATCGATTGTAGGTGAAAACTTGTCATAAAGGTTTTGTTGGATTAATAATTATTCAAGTTTAATAGCTTGTGTGGATTGTATATCCCGGCATTCTTTGTTCTATGTAATAATGTATGAAACCTTTTGCAAATAATTGTTATTTATTTTTTTTTCTGTTTTCATTCCATTGTTATTTACGATACCGCTAGGAAAAAGAAAGTGAAAACAATTCACATCGATATTTCCTTAGCAAATTTTACTATCATTTCAGAATAAATTTCGAAGAACAATTTAAGTTTTTCTCTTCAATAGCGTATATTGTTTTAGTTATCCATCGTTTTGGACATAAATTAAATAGAAGATTATTTGAAAAGCATTATTTTTAAAGTTAATGTTGTTGTAGTATACAAAAGAAGTTTCCACTTTCACACAAAACTAGTGTTGTAGCATTTTGAGAATTTCAGTGAATAAAAAATGGTTAGAGAAAAGAAGATTTTGATCTAAACTCAAAAGGATGTTTGCCATGTGTTGCAAGTAAACTAAAAAGATACACTCAAAATTAAAAATCAAATAGTGAAAGAATCAGTAGTTTTAAGGAAAGGGGAGATTCTCCTTAATACAGAGTTGGGACGAACCGCGAACAATAAGAAATTATATAAAACTGGATGAACGAATTGCTAAGTAATGGATTTTTTTTTTTAGGCACTGAGAAATTGGCGTTGTTACACCTAACACACTAGAAACCAGTATTAAGTAGTTTGTTAAAACTTAAAAGTGGGAACTTAACAAAATTATTGAGTTGATTAAATATAGAAAATTTGAAGAGACATGTCAAAAGGGTCGAAGCAGTTTAATATTGTCTTGGTTTAGCAATGAACCTTTCCATAATATACTATACAATGTTACAGGAAATTAGTTACAACCTTACCTATACTTTACACTGCTATTCTGTTTACTGTTTTAGTGCCCAACACAACTAGCTATATATATTTACTTCAATTTTTCTTTGTCTTTGTCACAGATCCTAAACGAACAGTTTCCTATTTGCGCAGTAGCTCTCTCACCACATTATTTAATGATGCTCCACCGTTAGGTCTAACCTCCTTATTGCATGCATGTCGCTTATTTTTTATTATAATGTCAATTAGAAAATTCATTTCTGGATATTTTTATTTCTTAGCAAGAGGTTTGAATTTTCTTGCAAATTATTCTATGTATTTTTCTTTTTTGTCTTTTAATACCTTCAACGGGCTTTAATTTTGAGCTGAGCTTGCTTAAACACACTTTGTGAAGGTGTGGTTCTCACATCATAATGTTTTTTTAAATTCAGGTTTTGAAGTCAATATAAGCAAACCTATCAAGACATGTCTAATGTGAGATTATGTGGTTTGAAGCCATTTCGCATTGGACGAAAGACGTGTCTTTTTGAGGTAACATTCTTCTGGCCTTCTTCTTGTTTACACAGAATATGAGAAAATTAGTTTCTGAGAATTTTTACACTTTGCCAAAGCAATTCCCAGTTGTGAAAACATTTAGAGAACATAGGAATTTCAGTTTCTCGAATATTATTGAGATTTTATATATTATGTTTATAATGTTCAGTCAATGAAAAACTTTACGACGCCCAAGAAGTCTTCTATGTCTCATAACGAAGGGAAGGGAGGATCAGATGAGTGGTCATTCGTTGGTGCAGACCAATTGATTTCAATGATGAAGGTCCATAAGAAGATCTTTGTCTTCAGGGATACCATGGACCTTGTTCCTATGAATAGTTCCTCTACCTTGCATGAGGTACTTCATATTTATGAATTAATCCTTCTTTCTATGAAATTGAAAAACTAAATATATAAAGATGACTGAGGTAATTCATCTCTGTCATATTTTAGATGGTTATTACAACCTTAGAAGATCTTCAAAGGCTTTACCCGGGGATCATACCAAGCAAAAAAGTTTCAAATATCAAAGACAAGCCTATAGATCAGGTTTCAACTTGCAACATCTAAAAGTGTCTTACTTTTGTAGTTACTTCAGAAATTTGTATATCCTAGAATTCTAAATGTAGAAAGTTTTGTGATAGGGTCTTGTCTACTTCTGCGAGGCTTTAAAGTCTCTTGGAGAATCTTGGATGATTAACAATGATTGTTTGGAAAAACACAGTTATGAGTTACCAGCGTGTAAAGATAACACCAACATGCGGCAACTGGGTACGCTACTAATAATCTCATCTCCCTAGAGTTTCTGACAACTATCTCAGTTGAATTTCGTAGAATTTCAGTTGGTTGTTGTTTTATTTATTTCGCAGGTGAAACTATGTCGACCACACTTGATTGTTTGATTAAGATTGCGAGTGAGAAGTTTGATGTTATGGAAGAAGATGACCCAAAAAAAGTTATACGCAACAACTCCTTTTCAGATATGACTTGTTCCCCCGTCACACCAAAATCTGTACTTCTAGAATCCATGAGCACAGCATATTCTGATGCCATTCCACTTTGGTCTCTAAGAGCTGTCGGAAATCTGAACCCAATTGATTTAAAGCGTTTATCTTACCACATGTCACCGCCACGCTTGCAAACCCACGAGACCGAGAAGGAACCAACCATAAACATGGAAATAATAGATCAAAAAGTTGAAAATCCAGCAAGAAGCTTATCACAAGATATAGTTCTTCATTCGGACGCCACCACTGATCATGGAGAAACATATGATAATCCTCAAGCAACGGAAGACGTTGAGAAACTTTCAGCATCTCCACCTTTGAGCTCAAGTTTAGCACTAGTACCACCACCTCCCCCACCAAAACCCTTCAAAATTGGACCAGCTCCGGCACCACCTCCACCGTCAATGCCACGAGGAAGCGGAGCAGCTGCTCCACCACCACCACCTCCACCTGGAGCAGGGAGATCCTTGCGTCCTAAGGCAACTACCAAACTGAAAAGGTCAACACAATTAGGAAACCTGTATAGAACTCTCAAGGGAAAAGTGGAAGGATCCAGCATCAAAGGCAAGTCATCCGGTGGGAGAACTAATGCAATTGGAGCAGGAACTAGTGGGAAACAAGGAATGGCTGAAGCTCTAGCAGAGATGACAAAAAGGTATAATTTTTTAGACACTGCATAATTTGACTTGCTTTTAAGCTTTGAGACTCTATCTCTCACCACTTTCTTTTTGTTATTTCAATGGTTGTTTTTTACTAGATCATCTTACTTCCAACAAATAGAAGAAGATGTTCAGAGGTACACCAAACAGATCATAGAACTGAGATCTGCTATTACCAATTTCAAAACAAAGGATATGATAGAACTTGTTAAGTTTCACAAAGACGTCGAATCCGTTCTTGAGAATCTAACTGATGAGTCACAAGTGAGTTTAGATTCATCTCCATTCAAGTCAATGCACTACTTCCATGTATTATTTTGCTTGTTCTTTCGATTCCATGATACAAAATTCCATTGCTGTGTAGGTCCTATCTCGATTTGAAGGCTTTCCCTCGAAAAAGTTAGAAGCTATAAGAATGGCAACCGCGCTTTATCTTAGATTGGATTCAATCCTTGCCGAGCTTCAAAATTGGAATATAGTGACTCCTGTGAGGCAGTTCCTTGACAAGGCTGAACTTTATTTCAATAAGGTGATTCTGAAACATTGATGGCATTGATTCTTTTAATGTATGCACATTTATTTCTAACTCGCAAGACCAACATACAGATAAAAACAGAATTAGATTCTTTGGAGCGAAACAAGGATGAAGAATCCAAGAAATTTAAAAGCCACAACATCGAATTCGACTTCTACATCCTTATAAAAATCAAAGAAGCCATGGTGGATGTTTCCTCCAATTGCATGGAACTAGCACTAAAGGTTACACAACATTCACAAACCAACACACTATTTAGTTTTGATGATTCCACCTTAGGATGATTTAGTATGATATTGACTTTGTGTATATTTGCATGAACTGAGTGCAGGAGAGGCGCAATGATGCTGCTAGCAGAGATTCAGGATCAAACCTTATTAATGGGAAAAGAAAAGAACATGGCAAGTTGCTTTGGAGGGCTTTCCAATTCGCATTTCGAGTCTATACATTTGCCGGTGGACATGATGATCGTGCTGACAAACTGACAAGAGAATTGGCTAAGGAAATAGAGAGTGATCCGAACCAGCCATAACCTTTCACAAGCTTATGCTTCATGCTACAATCATCATTTTTTGTAATGGACAACTTAGACGTAGCTCCATAGATGTCTTCGTGTTATTCTCTTACCAAAGTCACAGTTTCACACTTCTGTGATGCTTACGGATATTTATTAAAAATTTACTATTAGACAAAAAAGTATGAAGAGGATCAAATTTTATTTATTTTAAAACCAAAAGACGAGAATTACGTACGAGTTGAACAAACCGGAAGTATTGCAATTGCGCATATCATTAAAGGAAGATTATAATTTTTTTATCAGAAAACTTCACTCATAAATTTTTTATATTATTATCTTCTTTTACATTTTACTATTTTTTCTATAAAAATACAAAAAATTATTTTTTATGATATTTTACTGTGTCAAATTAATATAATTGTGTTTTACTTTATTATTATTATTTTTTTAATAAGACTATTTAATTATTTGTAAATTCTCTTACCCTCTCCTTTTTTGTCAGGAAAACTAAATCATTGTTTGATCAAAAGAAGAAAAAAAAGGTTTTAGGTTGGGTTATACTTAATTAGTTTTAGTTATATCATAATATTATATCACTTAACCTATCACATTTTTTCTTTTTCTAACTTTCCGTGTGTTTTATTGTTGTAAAAAAATTATCGTATAAAAAATCTCATTTAAAAATGCACCACCATTGATACGATATTTATTTTGAAAACTAATTATATTTATTATTTGAAAACAAAAAGGAATTAGTCCAAATTAAGCTTTAAAAATTGAATTTTTAATATGAATACTTTATAATCAATATTATTATCTAAAAAGTTTATATATGTCGTACTCCCTAGCTTATTGTGTACTGCTGTACTTTCTGAAGGCAGTGAAGTACATGTGTACTGCATAGTGGGAGTTTTGCCATATATATGTTGTAGTAGGATTTCACTCCAACAAACAACCTCAATTTTTTTTTATTTTGTGGCAGTTTAGCTCACATTACTACATTTTCTCCTATCTTTGAGAACATGGGTAACTTCTATTTTCTGGGTGTTCCAGCTTTCTTCTGAAGCTTTATTCCAAAATCCTAAAACATTGTCTCTTTCAATCCAACAAGCAGCTAATCTGTTTGTTGAGGAAAGAGAAAAGGGTTTTTTTGGGAAAGGCAGGAGAAATAGAAGTTTCCCATGTTCTCACGGTTAGCAGAAAACGGGATGTTATACCAACAGTTACTATCTGGATAAGGCTACCAATAGAAGATGCCAAAATTAATACCGACAGTGCAAAAACCAAAAGTTTACGGGCCTTCGCCAGATGGGCTCTCAACCAAATAGACCAGCCCATTCCATATAACAAGGGAGGCCCATTTTTATAACATCGCTCATTTTTAGCTGTTGCTTCTTGCACTCCATTTTTCCGTCTGCACTCTACAGTCTTTGAAATACCACTTATGCCCTTTTAAAAAAAGCCGAAGTGTATTTGGTTTCTTGAAGTATTTTTGTTGTGTTGTGAAGGTTGTGGTATACGTTTGGATGGTAGCTGGTGCTGCTTAGTGGTGGTCAATGCTGTTTGGTGGTGGTTGGCCGTCGTGAGAGGTGATTATAGTGCATTCGATTATGGTGATTTATTTTTTATGTTTTTCAATTGAGTTTTAGATGAGTCAGAAATATTTTAAATTATATAATTTAGAATGTAAAAATATTATATTTTTATATTTTGAATTATACAATCTAATATATATTAAGTTATACGTGGAAAGTGAATATTAATTGCCTTAGGTCTCTTACAACAAATGAGATGAGTAGAATTTGTAAAAAGAGTTGAGACAGAAAATACATTTATATTGTAATATATTGCAATGTGTGAGTAGAATGACTTCTATATTTGATTTAGTAATAGTCATATTGAAGATTAACAAAAAGAAATCAAATAAAGACATATAATGTTAGATAGTGAGATGATTGAAAAAGGTATGGGAAAGCTTGAGTCACATGAATGACAATTTTATAGCAGAAGAAAGATAACACGTTTCTTATTAACTTTATAAATTAAAAAGTAATAGAAAGGTTAAGATTTGATATGCTCTAAGTCAACATTAGAAATGGTCCAACAAGCAATCAATTTGTGACCCACACGTATAACTTAAATCACTTTCTCTTCAAATTTTCATCCAATGATATTCAGATTAAACGGTCATAGTTTCAAATTTACCACTTTAGTATTCAACAAATTGCAATAGGTCATCTTTATGTAACAGTTACAATCAGTTAGTGTCGTGCAGGGCTCAATTAGATAATCCATATTTTATTTCAAGAGTTTTCTATTATTATTGTATTTATTTTAGTTGGAGTATTCTTTAAGACAGTTAGGTTTCAGATTGAACTTCTTAAACCTTTTGAAATTGTTATAGATAGGTCTATACATATAATTTAAAAATCGCATAAGTTTTCATTCTCTGTAATAAGTATCTATGTGTCCATTTTGTTATGATAACAATAAATAATGAATATAATTATAACTATATTACCATAATAAAAAATAATTATCAAAACTTTTCATCATCAAAATATAAAGAATGTAGTAAAGTATTTACATAAAAATAATTCGTTTTCATTAATTATTACAATTATGCACCGAAAATAGTTTTTGTATTATAATGACTCATTGGAATAGTTTATTAACTGTCGAAGCTAAAATAAAATTTGGTTGATGAAGTGCAAAGGGTAGAAGAGACAAAAAAAATTGTGTACACGAGAAAAATCAGAAAATTAACCCAACGATTAATTGTTATAAATATTTCTTCTACCTCAAAATTAAAACCCACACCCATTAATTTATCTTACACATTCAATAAGTCAAATAAAAAACAATAAAATGCATATCCCAACAATCAATTTCTTAATTACTTCACTTCGACAGCCTAATATCTTGCTGATATGAAAAAGCACATAAATAATATATTTTGTTGGTTCTCACGCCACCTACCATGTTTAATCTGTCACAAATTAATAAAATCATACATGGATCACTATTAATATTTTTTATTATTATTCTAGATGATTCGAAAGTTATATATATTAGATAAAAAATAAGATGAACAATATATATAAATAAAATAACTCAAATATATTGTTTTAATTAATTAAGATTTGAGGTTAAAAGGAATGTTATAATCTCTTATATAAATTTATTTAACTATCATGCTTAATCTCTTTTCAATTTAGAAAATAGCTAGTATAGAATAAAATAGGTGAAAAATTCTAAAATGGTATGATTATAAAATGGCCGTACAATTAAATAGTCACCGATAAACTACTCACTTGAGGGATGCCTGGTAGTGAAGGATGGATATTTAAAATGATAGTTGGAATTCATAAATATATCTTTTATTTATTTAGATTTTTTCTTTTTGGTTGTAGTATTCTAATACCATGACATGGGAGACCGTAACGAGAACCTTAATGAGCACGATAAAGACACACGGTACGAGGGCATATGGTAAGTGAAAACCCTAGCGTAAACCTCGGATGAACAGCGCAATGCATGGCTTTTATTCAAACATTTTTTGAATCCGACCTAACGTGAAGCTCACTTGTGAAACTCTATTTTGATCCCTCCAACGGTTACATGCCCCTTCCCGAACTTGGGCACCAAAGTCACCAACACGTGCTCATCATCTTCAGCTCCCAAATCCTCCAATAACTCACTTATCCCAAGCCTCAAATTCGTCTTCATCTTCCTGTGTTTGTGCTTGTGCTTATGAGCCACACTCACAAAGCTCCCTGCAAACTCAGCCTTACTTGGCCCACCTGCCACATCGTCTTCGTCGTTAATATAAACATCAAACTTCACACCCACATCCCTCTCAAACTCAATCCCTTCTATCACCAGCACCTCCTCCTCCTCCTCTTCCTTTTCCTTCTCCTTCCTACCTCTCTTTGGTCTCTTCACCATGATGCTCACACTTGAATCCAAAACCACAGGAAATTTCGTTGTTTTGGAAGTCTCAGCAGCCAGTGCTGCACCACCACCAAAACTCATTGCAACTGCTCTTCGCAGACGCGGTGTTGGTTTAGCTTCTAACCATGGAACATCCACGTCTTGGTATACATATCCAAGCTTTCTAGTATCAAGACAATCTTTCACTTTAACACGAATTAGGTTTTTGTTCTCGTCGTAGAAAAGAAACCCAGACTCCAACCAATCGGGGTCTGTGATATCTCTTCTCTTTCCTCCAAGGGTTTTCCATACGGACCACATCCTATCCACATTAGCGTGGTGAGAATAGAAAATAGGATCTCTTGCTGCAGAATAGAGAGTCCCCATGTCCTCCAAGTTAGGTTGCGTGTTATCACCGGTCCATACATGAACAGGACCGTGAGGAATGTTTTCCACAGTGCCACCACCGGGATCACTGTCCTCTCCTGCACGGTAAGCGCCACCGAAGAAGAGCGTCGGAGTCTTTGAACTTGACACAACTTGCCGGTACATGGTGGTGAGATTGGTAGATATTTGCTGCTGAGTTGAGCCTTTGTCTTCCACCCCGTTATAGTCTAGGTCAACGAGTTTTGGTGGTTTATGGTTTACGTTTCGGAGGGAGTCATAGAGTGGTGACTTGGGATTAGTGTAGATGGCAGGGATTGGCATGCCATTGGGAGAATCCCAGTTCCAAAATGGAAGGGCAAAATTTGGGTCAAGATCCTTGATCAAGCTTCCCAAGATTTTCTCATAGAAGTAGAGGTACCAACGGTGAAAGGGGAAAAAGAGCCAAGAGCCGTGAACTTGGAAATCAAGGTCAGGGAATCCAACTTGGTGATATGCACCATCACAATAAGCACAGTGGATGTTGGCCTGTTGGGTGAAGTTGCGTGGATCGTTGAGAGGCAAGGCTTTCATGCGACGAAGGGCTTCTTCGTAGTTGCGGAGGTAGGTGGCGTCAACCAAATGAGCAGCGGGTCTAACCTTAACTTGGGGGTTCTTGGGAAATGTGAAGTCTATGATGTTTGAGGAATTTGGGGGACAACAGTTGGTTGGTTTGGCACCAGAGGGAAGGTCAGGTGGACCACATTTGATTAACTCTGGTGGGGAGATAGGAGCTGCAAGGGACAATGTGTCGCTGCTAAGGGTACCATAAAGGCTTCCCATGCCAATCAGTACGTTTCTTCTGTCAAACACCAAGGCCTCTTCTTTCTGGCTTTCTGGGTCACCATCACCACCCTTTGTGGCTTTGCATGACACTCTTAACTTTGCAACTTTTGGGACCCTCAAATTCTGATTTCTGAATAAGGTAACGGAAGAAGAGTGGTTTGAAATGGAAAAGTGTGGAGAATATAGAGAAGCCATGAATATAGGTAGATCGATTTGATTGTGCGCTTAGAGCTTGGATAATCTCTCTCATTTTATAACTAAGTTATTTAGACTATTCTCTTCTCTTCGTGATCAAAATAAGATAAATATATTGAAGATTAACATGGCGTCAGTTAATAATCACGTGGATGGAGATCAACTCGTATTATTTTTTATTATCTTTCTAAACTAATTTCCATTGTCGTGCGAGTCACTATTATCTTCCCTCCCGAATTCATAAACAAATTAATAAACAACAACGATGATGGCCAAACTTTACCATGAGGTATACTAAATACTCCTATTTGTATTTTTATATTAGTGTTTAGCACATGGCCAGAAATTTTGGATCCTTGCATGATCAATCTCAAGACACCCATTTTCCATGAAGGTTCTACGAAGAAAAATTTATCTTTAACAATTTTTCTACACCTACATATATGATTTAATCATTTTAAATATATGAACCAATAAAATAGTGACATATAATTGTTGTAAAAAAATTATTAAAAATAATTGTTAAAATATCATGGTATTTCCGTAATATCTAAATATCATAAGAAATATCCTTTTTCTTTTCGGAAACAGTTTCTTTTATAACTTACAAAATCACCTAATAAAATAAGAACTATTTTTATATATATTTAAAATTAATTTTACTTTTTTTTATCAATATAATATCTCTAAAATATCTTCTTCATGTCAAAATATAAATATAGGGTTAAATATGTTTTTAGTCCCTATACTGTGGGATGATTTTGGTTTTGATCCTTCTTTCAAACTAAGGTACAATTTAATGCTTCAACTTTAGAAAACTCTGATTTTAGTCATTTTTACTAAATTTTTTTAACTTTATTTGCTGTTTCAAACGCGTTTCTCAGTTAACATTGAAGCAAAAATGTATCAAACAGACAGTGTAAACAATCCAAATGCTATAATGAAACGTGTTTGAAATAACAAATAAAGTTAAAAAAATTTGGTAAAAAGGACTAAAACCAGAGTTTTCTAAAGTTGAAGGACTAAATTGTACCCTAGTTTGAAAGAGGGACTAAAACCAAAATCGCCCCAAAGTATAGGGACTAAAAACATATTTAACCCATAAATATATTACATGTGAAACTAAGCATTTGTAAATAATTTAATAAAGGTTTAATAATAATGATAAAATAAATCCAAACAAATCTTATTAAAATACATTCTACTAACGTATTAAAATATAAGATTAACGTGTGATCTTCTTTTAAAATCATTCAAACAATGGAAAAAACTACACTAAAAATGTTAGATGTGTAACACGTGCCATAATGAGAAAAAAAACACTAAAAGAAATAAAAATGTTGTTGAGATGTTTATAATTAAGAATGTTTACTATTAATTTAAGGGCCTTACTAACCACTCAGAGAATTAGTTAAAATATTAGAAAAGTAATTATTGAAAATCATAAAACATGTTAAAAGTTATAGGAAACATATTTTTTAAAAATATACTGCAAATATTTTTTTTGAGACAAAAACATTCATAATATGTGGAATTAAATATAAAGATAAAAGCATGCATATACTAGGGACGTTGATTCTTGTTGAATATCTCCTGTAACAACAACACTGTATTGGCTTACAACTTTACACATATTTCATTTATAAGATATCTTATAGTGTAAGCTCTTTGAAAAATAATCCAATTGTATGATAACTCTCTCATATCAGGGGAGTTTTCACCACTTTGAATCAAATTCTGGTGGTAAATATGAATGATTTTATAATTTTATAAATAAAAACTATAATTAAAATACATTTTATAATATATATACTTATAAATAAATTAAATCAGTATCAATGTAATATTATACTTTATTAAATATAATTATTATTGAGCCAATTGTTTAATTTTATTAATAAGTATATATATTTACTAATCAAAGGTATTTCCAAGCAGATAATAAAGTTATTTCTTTAAGGAAGAATAATATTATAAGAGATCACTACTGTATGTTAACACTTTCCAATATAAACTAAATAGAACAAATATAAATAAAATGGAATCACGAAACCAGGTCGAGACTCTATATATTCCTAAAGAAATCAAAGGATACACAACAATAGGTGTCATTCCACCAAAAAAATGTTCAGATCCTAATATATTTTATCCACACACTTATTTTCTTTGATAATAATTTAAATTTCACGCTATTTAATAATATAATGCATATATAATAATGTTTGAGTGGGATATAATATGTAAGCTTTATCTGCATAGTTTCTAGAACCGTAAAAATGGGTCACAACCCGCGAGCCAACTCGGCCTGTCACGGGTTCGAGCCGGATTGGGTTTGAAAAATACAACCCACTTATATGCGGGTCAGATTTCAACCCGGTTCATTTAGACCCGGCTCATGCGGGTTGAACCCGTGGTGAGCCGGGTTGG